>NC_143023.1:91150866-91326366 GCF_057628025.1 Oncorhynchus mykiss
GTCCACCTGCTTCTTGAGAATTGACCACAAGTTCTCAATGGGATTAAGGTCTGGAGAATTTCCTGGCCATGGACCCAAAATATCTATGTTTTGTTTCCCGAGCCTCTTAGTTATCACTTTTTCCTTATGGCAAGGTGCTCCATCATGCTGGAAAAGGCATTGTTCTTCACCAAACTGTTCCTGGATGGTTGGGAGAAGTTGCTCTCAGAGGATGTGTTGGTACCATTCTTTATTCATGGCTGTGTGTCACGCCCTGACCATAGAGAGCTGTTTATTTTCTATGTTGGTTGGTGCGTGATAGTGACTATAGTGGGTCATCTAGGTGATTAGTGATTTATGTTGGCCTGGTATGGTTCCCAATCAGAGACAGCTGTTTATCGTTGTCTGATTGGGGATCGTATTTAGGTAGCCATTTTCCCCATTGTGATTTGTGGGATCTTGACTATGTTTGTGTGTAGCTTCACGTTTCATTTATTCGCTTTATTGTTTTTGTGCTTTAAGTTTCTTCTAAATAAAAGGATGGAAACATACCACGCTGCATCTTGGTCCACTCATTATGACGAGCATGACACTGTGTTCTTAGGCAAAATTGTAAGTGAGCCCACTCCCTTGGCTGAGAAGCAACCCCACACATGAATGTTCTCAGGATGCTTTACTGTTGGCATGACACAGGACTGATGGTAGCACTCACCTTGTCTTCTCCGGACAAGCTTTTTTCCGGATGCCCCAAACAATCGGAAAGGGGATTCATCAGAGAAAATGACTTTACCCCAGTCCTCAGCAGTCCAATCCCTGTACATTTCGCAGAATATCAGTCTGTCCCTGATGTTTTTCCTGGAGAGAAGTGGCTTCTTTGCTGCCCTTCTTGACACCAGGCCGTCCTCCAAAAGTCTTCGCCTCACTGTGTGTGCAGATGCACTCACCTTCATGAGCAAGCTCTGTACTGGTGGTGCCCCGATCCCGCAGCTGAATCAACTTTAGGAGACAGTTCTGGCGCTTACTAGACTTTCTTGGGTGCCCTGAAGACTTCTTCACAACAATTGAACCTCTCTCCTTGAAGTTATTGATGATCCGATAAATGGTTGATTTAGGTGCAATCTTACTGGCAGCAATATCCTTGCCTGTGAAGCACTTTTTGTGCAAAGCAATGACGACGGCACGTGTAACCTTGTCAGAGGAAGAACAATGATTCTAAGCTCCTTTTGAAGCTTCCAGTCTGTTATTCAAACTCAATCAGCATGACAGAGTGATCTCCAGCCTTATCCTCGTCAACACTCACAACTGTGTTAACTAGAGAATCACTGACATGATGTCAGCTGGTCCATTTGTGGCAGGGCTGAAATGCAGTGGAAATGTTTTTTGGGGATTCAGTTCATTTGCATGGCAAAGAGGGACTTTACAATTAATTGCAATTAATCTGATCACTCTTCATAGTATTCTGGAGTATATGCAAATTGCCGTCATACAAACTGAGGCAGCAGACTTTGTGAAAATTAATATTTGTGTCATTCTCAAAACGTTTGGCCACGACTGTAGTAACCAAAAAAGTGTTAAACAAATCAAAATATATTTTATATTTGGATTCTTCAAAAAGACCCCCTTTGCCTTGATGACAGCTTTGCACACTCTTGGCATTCTCTCAACCAGCTTCATGAGGCAGTCACCTGGAATGCATTTCAATTAACAGGTGTGCCTTAAAAGTTAATTTGTGGAATTTCTTTCTTTCTTTATGTGTTTGAGCCAATCAGTTGTGTTGTGACAAGGTAGGGGTAGTATACAGAAGATAGCCCTATTTGGTAAAAGACCAAGTCCATATTATGGCAAGAACAGCTCAAATAAGCAAAGAGAAATTACTTTAAGACATGAAGGTCAGTCGATATGGAAAATGTCAAGAACTTTGAAAGTTTCTTAAAGTGCAGTTGCAAAAACCATCAATTGCTATGATGAAACTGGCTCTCATGAGGACCGCCACAGGAGTGGAAGACCCAGAGTTACCTCTGCTGCAGAGGATAAGTTCATTAGAGTTACCAGCCTCAGAAATTGCAGCCCAAATAAATGCTTCACAGAGTTCAAGTAACAGATACATCTCAACATCAACTGTTCAGCGGAGACTGTGTGAATAAGGCCTTTATGGTTGATTTGCTGCAAAGAAACCAATACTAAAGGACACCAATAATAATAAGAAGAGACTTGCTTGGGCCAAGAAACATGAGCAATGGACATTAGACCGGTGGAAATTTGTCATTTGGTCTGGAGTCCAAATTGGAGATTTTTGGTTCCAACCGCCGTGTCTTTGTGAGACGCGGTGTGGGTGAACGGATGATCTCTGCATGTGTATTTCCCACCGTGAAGCATGGAGGAGGAGGTGTGGGGCGGGGGGGAGGGTACTTTGCTGGTGACAGTATCTGTGATTTATTTAGAATTCAAGGCACACTCAACCAGCATGGCTACCACAGCATTCTGCAGCGATATGATATGATATGATATAGGCTTAATGGGACAATGACCCAACACACCTTCAGCCTGTGTAAGGGCTATATGACCAAGACGGAGTGCTGCATCAGATGACCTGGCCTCCACAATCCCCAAACCTCGACCCAATTGAGATGGTTTGGGATAATGCTGGTTACCTGTAGAGTGAAGAAAAAGCAGCCAACAAGTGCTCAGCATATGTGGGAACTGCTTCAAGACTGTTGGTTGAGCTGGTTGAGAGAATGCCAAGAGTGTGTAAAGCTGTCATCAAGGCAAAGGATGGCTAGTTGAAGAATCTCAAATTTAAAATAGATTTTGATTTATTTAACACTTTTTTTTGGTTACTACATGATTCCATATGTGTTTTTTCATAGTTTTGATGTCTTCACTATTATTCTACAATGTAGAAAATAGTAAAAATAAAGAAAAACCATTGAATGAGTAGGTGTTCTAAAACTTTTGACCGGTAGTGTAAGCAGACAATGAAAGGTCTTACAATATTCGGTGATTACATATCTCTAAAACAGGCTATAGTCTTCATGTGCACCACCAAGTCAGAACAGTAGGCGAAGTAAAGAGGGGAAAATAGACTTACTACACAACATACACTTAGTATTACTTTCTTATTTACAGTATACATATACAGTGGGCCAAAAAAGTATTTAGTCAGCCACCAATTGTGCAAGTTCTCCCACTTAAAAAGATGAGAGAGGCCTGTAATTTTCATCATATGTACACTTCAACTATGACAGACAAAATGAGGGGGAAAAATCCATAAAATCACATTGTAGGATTTTTAATGAATTTATTTGCAAATTATGGTGGAAAATAAGTATTTGGTCACCTACAAACAAGCAAGATTTCTGGCTCTCACAGACCTGTAACTTATTCTTTAAGAGGCTCCTCTGTCCTCCACTCGTTACCTGTATTAATGGCACCTGTTTGAACTTGTTATCAGTATAAAAGACACCTGTCCACAACCTCAAACAGTCACACTCCAAACTCCACTATGGCCAAGACCAAAGAGCTGTCAAAGGACACCAGAAACAAAATTGTAGACCTGCACCAGGCTGGGAAGACTGAATCTGCAACAGGTAAGCAGCTTGGTTTGAAGAAATCAACTGTGGGAGCAATTATTAGGAAATGGAAGACACACAAGACCACTGATAATCTCCCTCGATCTGGGGCTCCACGCAAGATCTCACCCCGTGGGGTCAAAATGATCACAAGAACGGTGAGCAAAAATCCCAGAACCAAAGTGAATGACCTGCAGAGAGCTGGGACCAAAGTAACAAAGCCTACCATCAGTAACACACTACGCCGCCTGGGACTCAAATCCTGCAGTGCCAGACGTGTCCCCCTGCTTAAGCCAGTACATGTCCAGGCACGTCTGAAGTTTGCTGGGGAGCATTTGGATGATCCAGAAGAAGATTGGGAGAATGTCATATGGTCAGATGAAACCAAAATAGAACTTTTTGGTAAAAACTCAACTCGTCGTGTTTGGAGGAAAAAGAATGCTGAGTTACATCCAAAGAACAACATACCTACTGTGAAGCATGGGGGTGGAAACATCATGCTTTGGGGCTGTTTTTCTGCAAAGCGACCAGGACGACTGATCCGTGTAAAGGAAAGAATGAATGGGGCCATGTATCGTGAGATTTTGAGTGAAAACCTCCTTCCATCAGCAAGGGCATTGAAGATGAAACGTGGCTGGATCTTTCAGCATGACAATGATCCCAAACACACCGCCCGGGCAACGAAGGAGTAGCTTCGTAAGAAGCATTTCAAGGTCCTGGAGTGGCCTAGCCAGTCTCCAGATCTCAACCCCATAGATAATCTTTGGAGGGAGTTGAAAGTCCGTGTTGCCTAGCAACAGCCCCAAAACATCACTGCTCTAGAGGAGATCTGCATGGAGGAATGGGCCAAAATACCAGCAACAGTGTGTGAAAACCTTGTGAAGACTTACAGAAAACGTTTGACCTCTGTCATTGCCAACAAAGGGTACATAACAAAGTATTGAGACAAACTTTTTGTTATTGACCAAATACTTATTTTCCACCATAATTTGCAAATCAATTCATTAAAAATCCTACAATGACCCTGGGTTCGCGCCCAGGCTCTGTCGTAACCGGCCGCGACCGGGAGGTCAGTGCGGCGACGCACAATTGGCCTAGCGTCGTCCGGGTTAGGGAGGGATTGGTCGGTAGGGATGTCCTTGTCTCATCACGCACCAGCGGCTCCTGTGGCGGGCCGGGCGCAGTACGCGCTAACCAAGGTTGCCAGGTGCACGGTGCTGGTTTCCGGGTTGGATGCGCGCTGTGTTAAGAAGCAGTGCGGCTTGGTTGGGTTGTGTATCGGAGGACGCATGACTTTCAACCTTCGTCTCTCCCGAGCCCGTACGGGAGTTGTAGCGATGAGAATAGATAGTAGCTACTACAACAATTGGATACCACGAAATTGGGGAGAAAAAGGGGTAAAATTCAACAAAAAATAATAATAATAATTTCCTACAATGTGATTTTCTGGATTTTTCTTTCTCATTTTGTCTGTCATAGTTGAAGTGTACCTATGATGAAAATTACAGGCCTCTCTCATCTTTTTAAGTGGATGAACTTGCACAATTCGTGGCTGACTAAATACTTTTTTTGCCCCACTGTATCCCTGGCATATAACATAATTTATGCAGCAGCATACAATACATTTTTGGACTCACCTTGTTGTGCTTTGCTCATTTGAACAGGAAGGTGGCAAGGTGGTCCTTCATGGGCAAATTTTGTCATCAAAGTCTGGCATTCTATGGATTTATGGTGCTTTCAAGACAGCTGGGAACACTGAAAAAGGTTGAATCATGATATATCATGATCATATTTATGCAAAAATAACATGCAACAGGTAACGTGGCTCTGTCCCAACTGCCCTTAATGATGAGTCACCACTGGACAGGAACATGCATAAAATACCAAGCAGTACTTGTTCCTGGGTCTTGACAGACTGTTATGCTCAGGGTTTACTTAATTTTGCACGAAGCAGTACTGTTGTTGCTGTGTTTCTGCCTGAGGACAATTTTGCTTTATGTTTCATTGAAAAGCAATGGTGCTCTATTTCTCTACAGGTCAAACGATGGGAGCGGGAGTTGAAAGATGGAAGCCCAGAGAAAATTGTTCACCTCTTGCGAGTCGTTCAAGGCCTTCTGAAGGTGTCCAATGCTATTATTACCCAGACACATCCAGAGATGCATTACTCAAGCTCACTAAAACTGTGCTGAAATGATTTTATCCAGTGTTAATATCAGAGTGGAATACATTACGTAGTTGCTTTGAAGGAATAAGCTCTACACAGTGTGGTATAATTAATATAGAAAAGTTTGATTATATTTGCTTCAGATACTTGACCTGCTTTTGGGTGGATTTACAGTATTCATCTGTCATAGTCTCAGTTTCATGTAACATACAGTTGCGGTCAAATATATTGGCAGCCTTGCACTTTTCTTAATTAAATAATTCCATATTTCTTCTAAAACAAGTTGAAATTGAAAATAATTTTTGGTCTCCACACCTTGTTATTGGATGTTCAACATTGCAGAAACCAGTTAAATTTTTGTAAACTTAAGTTTACAATTTTGATTTAGGAAATCAAAGTAAAATGGCATGGACAAAATGATTGCCACCCTGGAGCTGGTACTTGGTTACACAGGCTTTGGCCACGATAACTGCCACAAACTCTTCTTGTAGCCATCAATGAGCTTGCTGCACCTTTCTACTGGCAATTTGGCCCACTATTCAGCACGGAACTGTGCTAATTCTTCAATGTATGATGGGTGCACTCCACCAACTACTGTTTCCAGCTCTCGTCATAGGTTATGGATGTGATTCAGGTCATTGATGGTTTGTGTTTGTCTGCAGTTATCTTGGCCAAAGGCTGTGAAACCAAGTACTAGCTCCAGGGTGCCAATAATTTTGTCCATGCCATTTTTCTTTTATTTATAAAAATTGTGAACTAATATTTACTCAAATAAAATTATTTCTGCAATGTTGAAAATCCAATAACAAGGTGTGCTGACCAACATTTTCTATATAAGGTACACCGCCCAAGCTTACTAAAATTGTTTTATTTGTTTGCAGTTGAAGAAAGAGGAGGTTACTATGGCATTTGAACTCATCGATAATGCCGGGACAGAACAAGCTAGATCAGGTAGGTGCATAAAGCATTGTTTTCTATCCAGTTGTTGGGACGAATATTTGAAATGAATGGCCCGCAGTAGATACTACAACAGTATCTCTTTCATGTCTTACAGAAAATGAGTGGAAGGCCAAGGAGTTAAAGTGGGAACAAGAGTTAGAGGTAAGGCTTGGTGTGAATGTTGTCATTAAATTGAACTGTGAAGCATTAGGGTCCAATCAAAACTGCAGTTTCTGGAAAGCAGTTTTGATTGAATTGGAGCACAGGTCATTTCAACTCATGCTCAGTTTTCTTCAATAGGACTTAGTACACCTCTCAACCAATAGTAAAGTCCCTCACTGTCCACAAAGGAGATTGTAAGCTGTGACCATAGAATGACGGCACTTAAGGAGATTAGAGTGCTCTGCTACGCTGCAGTTTGTTGAGCTGTTCTCTGCGTTTCCTGAACAATAATCTGGCCCTGGGACTTCTTTCACACGTTCATAGAAGCAAATGGAGACATAACCGAATCTTGTTTTTCGAGAGACTGGTGGTAGTTTAAGTACATGAGTAAGTGTTGTAAACAGAGGGGGCCTGAGAGTTTGTTGTCTGCTTGATTTCCTGTCCAGATGGCCAAGAAGTCGGGCGTTGGCGGCGGGCCAGATACTCGCTTCCTGCGGGACGAGATGCGCACACTGGAGGCCCAGTTGAACCGTAGAGAGAAGGATATCCAACAGTTGGAGAAAGAGACGAGCAAGGAGAAGAAAATCAATGAGGAAGTATGACCTTATGTTATGAGACGTCATTAATTCCATAGTGAGCTAGTGTTAATGTGTGTCATTGTGTTCTCAACACTATACTAAGATCTTCCTACTTTGTGAAAAATGTTCAATTGATTTTATTGTATGTAGCCTATACAAAGTAATCTCCCATTGTGTTCACAATTCCAATGCAACTAATATCTCCCATGTGTTCCCACAGTTGATGATTCGGGCAGAGGAGGCTGAGGATGAGAGCAGGAAGCTGAAAAGAGAGGTTAGTGACAACATAGTCGTGTCTGAATTGGGGAGGCACTACCTGAACACTCATTTTTGTTTACGTTTCAAAATGTTTTGCTACGTTGTGCCCAAATTATGATAATACCCTTTTTAGTGTAAGAGCTGTTTGAAAAGACGGCCTGAAATTTCTGCCTGTTTTGGTGGAAAGGAGCTTTGGCCTGCGGTACATTTCATAATAGATCAATAAGAAAGAGAGTTCCAAACCTCTCTGACAATAACAGTTAGTTTTCTGTTTTCCCCTCCCCACTCAGACCACTCCCAGACAGTGGTAGCAAAATTCTTGTTTGAGAAATTGCTTTTTGCCAATAAGCTATTTTAGTTTGTTTTTGACCATTTTAAATGAAAACAATCACATTACGTATACGTATATGACAGTATACACCAATATAAGTGTGTGTTAACTGTGTGTTAACTGTTCATAATACGTATATGACAGTATACACCAGTATAAGTGTATGTTAACTGTTCATAATACATGTATGACAGTATACACCAGTATAAGTGTATGTTAACTGTTCATAATACGTGTATGACAGTATACACCAGTATAAGTGTGTGTTGTAGTATGTGGTTGGACAACTATATGATGATGCAGTAGTTAACCTGTGAGAGTAGATTAGGCACTGGGTCCCACTACTCCTCTCTAACTGTGTCTCCTCTCCTGCGGTGTGTGTCAGAACGAGCAGCTCCAGCAGGATGTAGACTTCTACAGGAGGGAGCTGGACCAGAAGGAGCCGGTCCAGTCCAGAGAGGAGAGTACTGAGACACAGAGGAGACTCAACTCAGCCAACAGACAGCTCTACCAGTGCATGGAGGACGTTCAGGTACTGCAGACCCCTTTCATACAATTTATTTATTTTATTTAACCTTTATTTAACTAGGCAAGTCAGTTAAGAACAAATTCTTATTTACAATGACAGCCAACCCCGGCCAAACCCTAACCCGGACGACCCTGGGCCAATTGTGCGCCGCCCTATGAGACTCCCAATCACTGCCGGTTGTGATACAGCCTGGAATCGAACCAGGGTCTGTAGTGACGCCTCTAGCACTGAGATGCAGCGCCACTCGGGAGCCCGAAACTTCCCTGATTTGGATATTACCCTAATGCGTAACCAGGCCAGTGCAGTACAACTCGCCTTGACTTGGCTAAGTAGTGTCAAAGGGGTATTAAAGACAAGTCGTGACTTGAAAAACACATGGACATGATATCATTGCATGATTTACAGTACGTTTCTTACTGTACTAACCCCAGACCTGTGTCCTCATTCCTCTACCTCTAGCGTGCGGAGGAAGAGGTCGCCCACCTGAAGACACAGAACGATCAGATGCAGAAGAGCCTAGAGGAGTCAGTGAAGGAGATGGAGACGATGACGGACGAGTACAACAAGATGAAGATCGTTGTGCAGCAGACAGACTCCATCATGGACCAGCTTAGGAAGGAGAGGGACCACGCCAAGCTACAGGTAACCTAGAGGGACAAAATTACAGGTTGCAATCTGGTTTTCCGGTTATACGGACAAATGTAAAGGTTGAACCTGGGAAAGTTTCAGCACGGCTTTGCATAGACTTTATGAAGCATTTCTAATATTGAATCATTATTGGGAATTGACAGTGTAAATAACATACATTCATTGGTGTTGAATAAAAACAATATACTGCTGTGTTCTTCACTTCAGGTCAGAGAGCTGACAGAGCAGATTCAGAGCCGGGCGGAGGAAGATGACCCAGTCATGGCAGCCGTGAATGCCAAGGTGGACGAATGGAAGGTGGGTGTTCACACATTATTTACCTGGCTGAGAGAAAAGGCAGCAGGCGATACACTGATTGTATCAAGTACTGCATGCTGCTGTCTGTATGTTTTCTGAATCATTAAAGAACTTGACAGCACACAGCTAATTACAGTACCAGTCAAAAGTTTGGAGACATCTACTCATTCAAGGGTTTTTCTTTATTTTGACTATTTTATACATTGTAGAATAATAGTGAAGACATCAAACTATTAAATAACACATACGGAATCATGTAGTAACCAAAAAAGTGTTAAACAAATCAAAATACATTTTATATTTGAGATTCTTAAAAGTAGCCATCCTTTGCCTTGATGACAGCTTTGCAAACTTTATCCAAACTTTTGACTGGTACTCTATGTATAGAGGAAATATTTACATTTATTCTTCACACTTCAAACATTAGTAGTCAATCAGCATAAATTAAAACATTTTAGCCAGGGGCCTGTCCTCATCAAAGCATACTGCCTGGTTAGTTGCAGCTGTGTTGTTTTGTCAGTGGCCCTGGTGATCTCTGCGTTTTTCTGAGTGGCCTTGATTGTGTCTGTGTTTTGTGATTTTCAGAGAGTGCTGGCTGGGAAGGATGAGGAGATCATGGAGTACCAGCAGATGATCCGTGAGCTAAGGGACAAGCTACGCTCGACCCAGATGGACACGGACAAGAGCAACATCATCGCCTTGCAGCAGGTCCGTCTCAAAGCTGAAATCCTTATCTTTATGTAAATACATACATATTAATACATCTAAGGAACTTGGCTAGATCTGAATTTTACATTTACATTTTAGTCATTTAACAGCCGCTCTTATCCAGACCGACTTACAGTAGTGAGCAACTTACAGTACGTTTTCAAACTTCAATTGTTCCTGTGAGGGAACTTTTTGTGCAGTATTTGGTACATACAGTACATGCAACGACAAATTACTTTAAAAACGGTGGCATTTTATACTATATTAGGAAATCTCTAAATCTATCTGTTCAAACAGTGTGTTTTTTGTTTATCTTCATCTTTGAAATATCTGTCTGTTGAAAGATATATATTTCAACTGTGAAAATATTTAACTTAGTGCCAGGGGCTAAGTTTCTACTAAGATAACATATGGAATTGTTTTAAGATGGTCATACCAAGGATCATTTAGCTATTTGATTTAGAATTGTAGTATCCCTATAGGTATAAAAAATATATATACAGTACCAGTGCAAAGCTGTAATTTGTTTAACACTTTTTTGGTTACTACATGATTCCATATGTGTTATTTCATAGTTTTGATTCTACAATGTAGAAAATAGTAAAAATTAAGAAAAACTTTTGAATGAGTGGGTGTGTCCAAACTTTTGACTGGTACTGTATATAAAGACATTGAATTGGGCTTTTCGGCTATCAGCCCATAGAAACACATTGAATAACAGATTCATACATGGAAAAATAGATATTTTAAAATTATTTAAAAGGAAGTATGTTTGGAAGTGGCTGTCCTATATCTGAAAGATATAAGAAGTATGTATTTATTTTTTACCGTGGAATGACCACCTTTGACTTGGAAATGCCCTATTCACTTCCATTCATTTTTTGGCCCAGTACCAGATAAACTTCAGACAAGTCCTGTGACACTTGTGGGGGTTGTAGGTAAAAACTGAGAACACCATCTTGTTCATGAGAGTCTCACCTTCTATGGAGGGGTCATATTAGTGTGTAGCCCAAACCATTCAGACACTACAGGCAGATGTTGGCACATCGGCGGTACCGACTACAGACAAGATACTGTATCTTTGTGTTCCATCTGTCATTTCCAATGCAGCTTCTCTTCTATTCATTCTGTTCTTTTCTCCTGTTTTCTCCTGTCTTTACTTGCACTCCCGTCACTAACTCGTGGCCAGGTCATATATGAGCTATGTGGTGTAAGTTACTCGGTCCTCCATATTTCTTGTCTATTTTACAGACCTCTCTCTGCTTTCATTTAATTTCACAAGATCTCATGTCTTTTATTACACGTTATTGTACACAAATCACAACCTGCTGTGCTCTTCCGTGGTTGTCCTTGTACTAACGCTGGTTCCAAACTAATAAAATGTTTGTGAATGTCTTCAAGGCCGTGCTAGAGAGAGACAATCAAATCAAGATGCTGACAGAGCAAGTGGAGCAGTATACGGGGGAGATGGAGAGAAATGCCCTGCTCATAGAGGAACTCAAGAAGCCCCTGAAGAAAGACAGAGGTGCGTGTCAAATTGTCTTGTTGTAAAAGCACATGGATCTGGATGCTGTTAACAAGGAATGTTGTTCTGGTGTCAGCCAAGGCTGCTATGCACCGACATTGCTATAAGATTGAAAAAGTGTGGGTGTTCTCTGCAGGTTAGTTGGCGCCAACTTTACAGTATATTTTTTAGCTTCAGACAATTTAGCTACATTTTTTCTTAAAGGGAAGACATTTAGCACGTTAGGATTAGCATTTGTATCTCTAGTGTAGCACAGAGCCATAAACTCTGATTTAGCATTATTAGCAATAGCTTATAGCTCAAAGTTTTTCCCCAGGTCTGCCCTCAGCCATCCAGCAGAGGAAGCTGGACGAGCTAACCGCTAAGCTGCAGGCCACAGAGACAAGAGCACAGGAAGCAGAACGTGTGGCTGAGCTAGCCGAGACAGACGCCAGGGACAAGGACAAAGAGCTCAGTGACACATTAAACAACATGAGACTCTATGAGTCTGTAAGTCTGCCTAGCCTGCCCAATTTCACAAATGCTCAGTTGCTTAAGGTCCTCCAACATATTAAGTCCCCAAAAACTATTTTCCCCCATCCCTGTGGTGATTCTCATGACTCATGCAACAGGCTTTGTTTTTGAGATGTCTGGTCTGTCAAATCTTGTATCCTAGATTAAACAAAGTATGAAAGCCATGGCTGATCTCTCTTGGCTCTCTTTACTGTCCTGCAGGGCACTGATGGTCTGCAGGTGGCCATCGCTGAGATCAAAGAGTGTAAGAATCAGATGAGAGTGCGAGACCGTGAGGCGGAGGCTATGACCAGAGAGATCAACCAGCTGGAGATGAGAATCAACAACCTTCTGGATGAGAACGAAGATCTTAGGGAACGACTCGGTAAGTCACACACAAAACAAATGTAATTAACAAACTTCAAGTCACATTTTATTTATGTTAATTTCACAATGTCTCAACATGTTACAGATATAAATTTAAAATAAGAACTGGAAACAACAACAAAGAAATCAAAAACAGGGAGACCGCAGACGCAAAATTAATTTCCTGTTGGATTGTGTTATATTTCATAAAGTTAATGAATGATGTCATTAGCTAGACATTTTTTCATTGTTGAATATCCTTTCATTTAATAACAAATAACAAGCAACAAACAACAAAGACATAAAAAACAGAGAGACAGCAGACATATTTGATTTCCTTTTGGAAGGTGTTATATTTCATAAAGTTAGTGAGTTACCTTATTAGCTAGACATTTTCATTGTTGGATATCCTCTCATTCAGGTTCTGTATTCATCCATCATCCTCTTTCATAAGGTCTGGAGCCCAAAGAGGAAGTGGATCTGACAGAATTCAGAAGAACCAAATCCCTGAAACAGAGGCAGTTCCAAGCAGAGAACCAGGTTCTCACCAAAGAGGTAGATGGAGATTGGAAGGAACCTCTTGACGTCAATTTGACTGTGTCCCATTTAGTACCTTGTTCCCTACATAGTGCACTAAAAGAAGTAGTGCACTCTACTATGGGCACTGGTTAAAAGTAGTGTACTATATAGAGAATAGGGTGCCATTTGGAACGAAACCTTTAGCTCAACCTGTGGCCCTGTTTCCCTTACGACCCCACTTGACTCCACAGATCGAACGACTGGAAGAGGAGAGACTTGAACTGAAGAAACAAATCAGGCGAATGGTAAAGGACAAAGGTAAATATCCGCTCCATGCTACACAACTATAGGAGGGAGATATGAGTTGGTTAGCCAGCATGCCATACAAGTACTGATAACAAGTTAGTAGTATTTCATCCCCCATTTAACTAAGTCTATCTCTATTTTTGTGCTGACAAACCCACTTTTCTCCATCATAGGGATCACAGTGACCAGCTCATTGCTAGAGGATGATGCCAAGCCCACCAGATCCATCAAACTGACACCAACACCAACGTTCAGTTCTGCAGATGAGGAGGAGATCAAAAGCAAGGTCAGATGACAGAAGGAGATGTCAGAATTCTGGTAGTTTAAAAGACGTTTAAAAATGGCCTTTATAAATCAGTATATGACCTAACCATGACATCACCGAAGACATCACCCTGACATTTTTTTGCCAGTTTTTTCCACTGTATGGTTTATGTGGGCTATATCCTGTCTTATATACATCCTTTCCCACTTGTTTCACAGTATGAGCATCTGAGGAGAGAACTGAACCATAAGGAGAGAGACTTGGAGCATCAGAGGACCCAGTCATCTCAGTTTAAATCCAAATGTATGTACAAACTGGCAGTATATTGTATAGTAGGAAATGTTGAAGTAGTTTTATGGCTACTCACAGCATTTCATTCTATACGCTGTCAGAAATGCACACTATGTCTTCCTCAATACTATTTCCTAGTAAAGGACTAGGTAGTGTCAATGCATTGAGTGAGAAACGTGGATGTCCAAAGGAATCCCTGAACACAGTTGGATAAGCGCTGCTCTCTTCTCTTTGTGTCCCTTAGTGGAAGACTTGTTTAAGGAGAACAAGCAGCTGGAACAAGGTATGAAGGAGATCCTTCAGGCCATCCAGGAAGCTCAACAGAAAAACCCCACCTCACAAGCTGCAGTCTCTATCCCCAGTCTGGAGAAGCTGGTCCGTGTAAGTGTAACCAGTAGCATCATCACAGCTGTCCACATTTTACATGTCGTCACTATTGTTCTTAGAATGTTCATTCATGCCCTGAATTGAAATGGAATTGACCCCAATCCTGCTCCGCCATGTTCCATGTTCCAGGCAATAGAGATGAAGAACTCTGATGGGAAGTTTGACACCAGCCTCCACCTGAAGGCCCAGGTAGACCAGCTGACGGGAAGGAACGACGAGATCAGACAGGAAATGAGGGCAGCTCGGGAGGAAGCTGCCAACACCATGAGTCAACTGGTCAAAGCCAAAGAAAAGGTATCCAGCTGGCTGGTTGTACTTACTGTACAGTATGTAGGGCAAGTTATGAGAAAGCCACATAATTATATTTTGCTGTTGTATGAGTGTATATACATTTTCCACAAAGGGCCAAATAATGTCTGTCCATTTCTTTCTTTTGTCAACTTGTTATATATTATTTTTGCCACATGCAGACTGTTTTTGAAGGCAACAATGTAGTGTTGTTAATGGCAGAAACAATCAAGTACCTGCAGGCTATGAATAACTCAATGTTAAGTAGTAATGGCATCCAATCCATATGAACCTCATACCTACTGGCACTGTAATTCCATTCCACCTCAAAAGCTTAAAGCTGGACTCCTTAATTGGTGAAACTGCCACGTCCATCTGCAATATTCCAATAACAAAGAGGTTACTGCAAACAACCAGCACTGTTTCTTTTCTCCTCTGACATCGTTGCCCGCGTGATAGAACACCAGAAGATGTAATGCATGTATTTTTACCATGCTCCTCACCTCCGCTTCGTCAACAAAACAAAAACAGTAACAGCGGTGGTGGGGCGGACAGTGGCGCTGTTTCCCTTACTTTGATTCCATCGTTAAATTGTTCCATGGATATTGTTGCATATCTGTGTCTTTTTCATTGCAGTCTTTTGAATGTCTAGTAAATAGGCACTGTACTGCTGCCATTGATACCATTTAAGACTAAATCTGTAATAGAGGATACCATTTAAGACTACATCTGTAATAGGGGATACCATTTAAGACTACATCTGTAATAGGGGATACCATTTAAGACTACATCTGTAATAGGGGATACCATTTAAGACTAAATCTATAATAAATCTATAAAAAATTAAAACTGTTTCCCTTCTATCTCTGTTGGTCAGGTGACCCGTTTGGAGGCCGATATGGAGGCGCTGAGAAAGTCCAAAGGGGGCGGGGTAATCTTTAGGACCCTGAATCTCCCTGACGACATGGCCCTATCCAGCACTGAGGTTATCAGCTCTCTGAATGAGTATGCCGTTCGACTGTTACGGGTCAGTCTCGCCCATCACTGTTAGCCTAATCGATTGTGTTTGAGATTGACAACAAAGCAGTTGGCGACTGCAATGCAGTCGATCTCAAACACGCACTATTTTCTTGTATTATTCTCTGTAACTCGTCTCCCAAATGATCTGAGAGACATTTTCACATATAATGTTCTTTTTTAGGAGATTAAAAACAAAGAGGAGTCAAGCCAGCAGCTGGTGGCAGCCTTGGAAGAGTACAAGGGGAAGTTTGCTGTGATTCGCCATCAGCAGGGACTCCTCTACAAGGAGTACCAAAGGTACAGTAGGGTAGTTGGTTGAGATCATCTGCAGCTAGAGGACCAAGCTTACTGTACATCAAATGTATTTATAAAGCCCTTCTTACATCAGCTGATGTCATAAAGTGCTGTACAGAAACCCAGCCTAAAACCCCAAACAGCAAGCAATGCATGTGTAGAAGCACGGTGTACAGTATGACAGTGGTGCTGCGTACCTACTAGAGGTCGACCGATTATGATTTCTCAACTCCGATACCGATTAATCGGCCGATTTTTATTTATTTATTTGTAATAATGACAATTACAACAATACTGAATGAACGAACACTGAATGAACACTTATTTTAACCTCAAATAAATATGGAACATGTTCAATTTGGTTTAAATAATGCAAAAACAAAGTGTTGGAGAAGAAAGTAAAAGTGCAATATGTTCCATGTAAAAAAGCTAACGTTTGAGTTCCTTGCTCAGAACATGAGAACATATGAAAGCTGGTGGTTCCTTTTAACATGAGACTTCAATATTCCCAGTTAAGAGGTTTTAGGTTGTAGTTAATATAGTATTTATAGGACTATTTCTCTCTATACCATTTGTATTTCATATACCTTTGACTATTGGACGTTCTTATAGGTACTATAGTATTGCCAGTGTAACAGTATAGCTTCCGTCCCTCTCCTCGCCCCTACCTGGGCTCGAACCAGGAACACATCGACACCAGCCACATTCGAAGCAGCGTTACCCATCGCTCCACAAAAGCCGTGGCCCTTGCAGAGCAAGGAGAATAACTACTCCAAGTCTCAGAGCGAGTGACGTTTGAAACGCTATTAGCGCACACCCAGCTAACTAGCTAGCCATTTCACATCGGTTACACCAGCCATTAGGCTGATAGGCTTGAAGTCATAAACAGCGCTGTGTTTGCGAATAGCTGCTGGCAAAACGCACAAAAGTGCTGTTTGAATGAATGCTTACGAGCCTGCTGCTGCCTACCATCGCTCAGTCAGACTGCTCTGTCAAATCATAGACTTAATTATAACATAATAACACACAGAATACGAGCCTTTGGTCATTAATATGGTCGAAGGGGTAAACTATCATTTTGAAAGCAAAACGTTTATTATTTCAGTGAAATACGGAACCGTTCGGTATTTTATCTAACGGGTGGCATCCCTAAGTCTAAATATTCTTGTTACATTGCACAACCTTCAATGTTATGTCATAATTACGTAAAATTCTGGAAAATTTGTTCGTAATGAGCCAGGCTGGTCAAACTGTTGCATATACCCAGATTCTGCGTGCAATGAAAGCAAGAGAAATTACACAATTTCACCTGGTTAATACTGCCTGCTAACCTGGATGTCTTTTAGCTAAATATGCAGGTTTCAAAGTATATACTTCTGTGTATTGATTTTAAGAAAGGCATTGGTGTTTATGGTTAGGTACAGTCGTCCAACGATTGTGCTTTTTTCGCAAATGCGCTTTTGTTAAATCATCCCCCAGCGCTGCATCAATTATATGCAACGCAGGACACGCTAGATAAACTAGTAATATCATCAACCATGTGTAGTTATAACTAGTGATTATGATTGATTGATTGTTTTTTTATAAGATAAGTTTAATGCTAGCTAGCAACTTACCTTGGCTTCTACTGCATTCCCGTAACAGGCAGGCTCCTCGTGGAGTGCAATGAGAGGCAGGTGGTTAGAGCGTTGGACTAGTTTACTGTAAGGTTGCAAGATTGGATCTCCCGAGCTGAGGCAGTTACCCCACCGTTCCTAGGCCGTCATTGAAAATAAGAATGTGTTCTTAACTGACTTGCCTAGTTAAATAAAGGTATAAAAATAAAAAATAAACTTTGTTTTTTTAAATCGGCGCCCAAAAATACAGATTTACGATTTCCGAAAACATGAAATTGACCGTAATTAATAGGCCATTCCAATTAATCGGTCGACCTCTATTACCTACCAAATCAGAGCACCCCCTTATGCTTGAAAATATCAACATGGACACCCCCTTATTGTTCAGATTATTTACCCTAACCCAGCCCCCTATTTTTAGGGCACCAGAAAAGTTAATGTGTCATTTGAACCCGGTCCTCCCTACACACCTGCGTACAGCAAGACTGATACCCACAAAGCTGAATAGAACACAAAACTCTTAACTTATCTTTGAGTATTATGATGGTGTAGTGAGAAGGAGGTCTGGCAGAAGGAAAAGGAGGCACTCAGAGAGATGAAGAACAAGCTGGAGGAGCAGAAGCTGGTGGACACAGTAAAGATCAAAGAGTTCAACGTGAGTGACAGAGCCAAACATTGCTCACTGTATCTCTAAACTCTCTGCATTATATTCAATGTATTTCTAATCCCCACTGTGTCCAATAGCACTGGCTGGAGGCACTGCAGAAGGATCCAGAGGAGCTGCGGAGGCAGGTGGCGGAGGCGGCCCGGAGGATGACGGTTCTGCGTGTGAACGAGAAGTCTCTAACACATCGCTACACCACCCTGCTGGAGCAGGAGCAGCACCTCCGCAAGGACAACAACAAACTGAGGGATGACTTCAGCACCATGCAGGCCTCTGTCACACAGAGGATGGGATACCTGACCAGATACAAGGTACACTTGCCCTCTGATTGTCTGAAATGTTGCCATATTGCATACACCTATCCAGGAACAATAAAAGAAGGGTTAAGGGTAGAAGAGTTCACTTGACTGAAAAACGACCAAGAAATAACTTTGAAGTGTATACTTTTAATGACTGGTATAGACAATAATTTAACTCCCAATTCAATCGTTTTCGTCACAAGACTTGATATAGCATTTTTTGTAGGACATGGCAGCATATAAGCTGGCAGCGCTGCAGAAAGCCCTGGATGACAGCGTCCCCTCATCAGAGCTGGAGAGGGCCAACAAGCAATACACAGAGCTGACGGTGAAATACAGGGACATGCTCCAGAAAGACAACCACCTGGTGCAGAGGACCACCAACCTAGAACACCTAGAGGTAGGTCTTCCTCTCCCCGTCTCCTTTTCAGGACTGGTGGAATCTCAAATGACTTCATATTAGTGCAAATGAAGAAAAGGAACTTTCGTTTAGTAGTTAACAGTGAATGTGTCGAATTAAACCTTTTATTAGTGGATAATTATTGACGGTATGGCTCCTCTTTCGTTGATTGAGTTCTCTATAGAGCTTTTTGTGGACTCATACCGTATCTGTCTTTTTCCCTTCTACTTTTAGGGTGAGAACATTTCTCTCCGTGAGCACATCACTGCCCTCAATAAAGAGCTGGAGATTACCAAGGAGAAACTCCACACTCTGGAGCAAGCCTGGGAGCACATCAACACATTAGGTAAGCTTCACAACTCAGGATTGAAAATACTTCACTTTTAGAGTCTGTATTGTCTCTCCAAAGCCCTATAATTTCTGACAAGGGTTGCAAAATTCCCTGAACTCTCTTGAAGTTTCCGAGTTTTTCAGAAATCTCATTTGGAAGATTCTTTGAATTTTCCAAATGGATTTCTGACCCTGGAGCGTTTTTCTATTCCCAGGTGGCGAGAGCAGCATGGACAAGGCAGCAAAGGCAGTGGCCAATAGTGAGATTATATCAACGTCCAGGAGGATCACCACCTTGGAGATGAAGGAGCTGAATGAGCGGCAGAGGGCTGAGCATGCCCACAAGATGTACGAACACCTCAGGAACTCTCTCAGACTGGTGGAGGAGCGCAACGTGGAGCTGGAGACAAAGTTTGCAGAGGTAGGAGAGAGCTATCTACATAGTGTAGGAGTTAGGGAAAGGACAAAGCATCTATTCCGCCATAAGCAAACAGGAAAATGCTCACCCAGAGGCTGCACTCTTAGTAGCCGGGGACTTTAATGCAGGAAAACTGAAATCCGTCTTACCAAATTTCTATCGGCATGTTAAATGTGAAACCAGAGGGGAAAAAACTCTGGACCACCTTTACTCCACACACAGGGCTTGCAAACCAGTACAGACTACAAAGGGAAGCACAGCCGAGAGCTGCCCAGTAACACGAGTTTACCAGATGAGCTAAACTACGTCTATGCTCGCTTCGAAGCAAATAACACTGAAACATGCATGAGCGCACCAGCTGTTCCGGAAGACTGTGTGATCACGCTTTCCGCAGCTGATGTGAGTAAGACCTTTAAAAAGGTCAACATTCACATGGCCGCAGGGCCAGACAGATTACCAGGACGTGTACTGCGAGGATGCGCTGGACAACTGACAAGTGTCTTCACTAACACTTTCAACCACTCCCTGTCCGAGTCTGTATCACCACCATAGTCCCTGTGCCCAGGGACGGTAAGGTAAGGTAACCTGCCTAAATGACTACCGACCCACTCACATCTGTAGCCATGAAGTGCTTTGAAAGGCTGGTCATGGCTCACATCAACACCATTATCCCAGAAACCCAAGACCCACTCAATTTGGCATACAGCCCCAACAGATCCACACATGATACAATCTCTATTGCATTCCACACTGTCCTTTCCCACCTGGACAAAAGGAACACCTATGTGAGAATGCTATTCAATGACTACAGCTCAGCGATCAATACCATAGTGCCCTCAAAGCTCATCAATACTTCCTGACGGGGCGCCCCCAGTTGGTAAGGGTAGGTAACAACATCCGCCACGCTGATCCTCAACACAGGGCCCCTCAGGGGTGCGTTGTCGTGGAAATTTCCTGTATTACGACAGCGTGCTCAGTCCCCTCCTATACTCCCTGTTCACTCATGACTGCACGACTCAAACACCATCTTTAAGTTTGCCAATGACACAACAATGGTAGGCCTGATCACCGACAACGACGAGACAGCCTATAGGGAGGAAGTCAGAGACCTGTCCGTGTGGTGCCAGGACAACAACCTCTCCCTCCACATGATCAAGACAAAGGAGATGATTATGGACTACAGGAAAAAGAGGACCGAGCATGCCCCCATTCTCATTGACGGGGCTGTAGTGGAGCAGGTTGAGAGCTTCAAGTTCCTTGGTGTCCACATCACCAAAAAACTAACATGGGCCAAGCACACCAAGACAGCTGTGAAAGGGCACGACAAAATCTACTAAAAAGATTTGGCATGGGTTCTCAGATACTCGAAAGGTTATACAGCTGCACCATCAAGAGCATACTGACTGGTTGCATCACTGCCTGGCAAGGCAACTGCTTGGCCTGCGACCGCAAGGCACTACAGAGGGTAGTGGGGCCAAGCTTCCTGCCATCCAGGACCTCTATATCAGGTGGTGTCAGAAGAAGGCCCTAAAAATTGTCAAAGACTCCAGCCATCCTAGTCATAGACTGTTCTCTCTGCTACCGGATGGCAAGCGGTACCGGAGCGCCAAGTCTTGGTCCAAGAGTCTTCTAAACAGCCTCTACCCCCAAGCCATAAGACTCCTGAACATCTAATCAAATGGCTACCCAGACTATTTGCATTGGCCCCTCTCTTTTACACCGCTGCTACTCTCTGTTGTTATCATCTATGCATAGTCACTTTAATAATTCTACCTACATGTACATATTACCTCAACTAACCGGTACCCCCGCACATTGACTCTGTACCGGTACCCCCCTGTGTATAGTCTCGCTATTGTTATTTTACTGCTGCTCTTTAATTACTTGTTACTTTTATTTCTTATTCTTACTCATGTTTTTTTGTTTTTTTTACTGAATTGTTGGTTAGGGGCTCATAAGTAAGTATTTCACTGTAAGGTCTACTACACCTGTTGTATTTGGCGCATGTGACTAATAACATTTGATTTGATTTGAAAAGACACATCTCTGTTTCCTGTGGCAATAGACAATCATTTCAATTTCATTTGATAGTTTATTGGATAGGGACAGATGCAAACACATGGAAGCATTGAACAACTAATAATATTTTTCACTGCATATATAGTGTGTTGATCATGGCAATTCTCAACACCTGTCCCTAGTAGAGAGCATGGCTGGACAAGGCCATGCAGTATCCTGGACTATGTCTTATAGTGACACAAAGCCCCTAACCTGAAGTGTTGTTGGTCCCCAGCTAACAAAGCTGTACCTGGGGGCCCAGAGAACGGAGCGGGAGCTGAGAGATGAGCTGGCCGACAGTGTCTCTAAAGACGGCAGCAACGCCGACCGCGCCAGGATCACGCAACTGGAGAAGGCTGAGGCCGAACTCAAGGTGGAGGCCTCAATGTATGTACTAAATCCACTCATGGAATATGTGATAATTCCTCCTGTGATCTAGTTACATTTACGTGTGTATGTGATTCTGTCTAATGAAACTGGACTAATGCCCTAGCCTAAATGCAATGTGCCCTGATCCCATCCCTGATTTAGTAAGCTTTACTACTGCTGCCCAGTAAGCTTGCGTTTTATAATGGCAGTTGGTAATGGGATAAGGTGCTAACCCCATGCTGTGTATCCAGGTTGAGGGAGGTGTCTGACGTGGCTAAGATGCAGGTGTCCACCCTGGAGGCCAGACAGCAGTCCAGAGAGAAGGAGGTTGAAGCTCTAAGGAGGCAGGTCCTCGACTATCAGGTAACGCAACACAACACGGACGCTATTCAACCCTATTTAACCTTATTCATATAACTGATCCTCATTCTACTCAAGTAACTCAACCACGAGAGATGAGAAATCTTCTTATTATCAATAGTTGATAAAGTTTAGCAATGATACCATTGCAAGAATGACTGGCTATTCATTGTGCATACCGGTAGTTAGAATAGCTAACTACCATGTTGCTCAAATTGATCTCACTACTAGCATTGTTGCTAATGCTAACTTTTCCCTCCTGTCCTGCTCTGCCTTGTTTGCCCACCCAGTCCCAGTCAGACGAGAGAGCCCTGATCGCCAAGCTCCACCAGCACATTGTAGCGCTGCAGCTCAGCGAATCAGCCGCCGTGGGGAAGCTAGAGGCCACCGCCACCCGGATCCAGCAGCTTGAGGCCTACTTGCTCCGTGCCGAGCAGAAACTGGACGCCAGCGAGAAATCCCTGTACCACGCTCGCCAGGAGAGCCGGAACCGAGCCAGGCACCTCCAACAGTCCATCCAGTCTCTCCGCAGGCAGTTTGCCGGGGCTCTGCCCTTAGCCCAGCAGGAGAAGTTCTCTCAGACCATGATGCGCCTGCAGGAGGATAGAGGAACTGCGCAGGAGGAGAAGAGGAGAGCGGAGGAGGAGAGGAGGAGGATGGAGGGGAAGGCCCAGGAGCTGGAGCTGAGGCTGAAAGGGTTAGAGGAGCTCATAGCTACGCTGAAGGATGTGAAAGGAGCTCAGAAGGTGGGTGGGCAAGGACCAATGATGTATATAAACCCTGGATTGCTGATGCTATGTAATGGCCAGTGAAAGGCTTTGAAGCCACCAGCCGCCATATTGGTACTCCACAGAAGGAGTTAATGGAATTCTACAGTATTTCAATCAAATGATTAATGGACTAAATTACATTTATTTAAGTATTTATTTGTTGTAGTGGGGACAGTAATATTAGTAGTCTCTAAAAAAAAATGTTTTATATAATAAAAAATATATATATATATGTTCAGTTCACATAATATCATTTAAAAGTAAGCATTAAGGCATATGTAACAGAATATATTTGTAAAAAAATGATCTAGACATTAATAAATGCATTTCTATAACTTCCAAAATATTTTTTTACAGTGGAGGACGAATACCTAAAGGGGTGCTAAAATTCCAAATCAAATAGCTAAATAACCATGGCAACCCACCCAGACCTCTTCATAGCCCTTCACTCCAGAGCTCGTCATTTGTGTTGAATTGTAATCGCTTTATTGTTATTGTTCAGGTTTATACACTATATGACCAAAAGTATGTGGACACCTGCTCATCGAATATCTCATTCCAAAATCATGGGCATTATTATGGAGTTGGTCCCCCCCTTTTCTGCTATAACATCCTCCATTCTTTTGGGAAGGCTTTCCACCAGAACAGGGGTACTCAACTCTTACCCTACGAGGTCTGGAACCTGCTGGTTTTCTGTTCTACCTGATTATTAATTGCACACACCTGGTGTCCCAGGTCTAAATCCCTAATTAGAGGGGAACAATGAAAAAATGCAGTGGAACTGGCTTTGAGGTCCAGAGTTGTTCCAACACTAGATGTTGGAACATTGCTGTGGGGACTTGCTTCCATTTAGCCACGAGCATTAGTGAGGTCAGGCACTGATGTTGGGCGATTAAGGCCTGGCTCTCAGTCGGCGTTCCAGTTCGGTTTGGGGTCAGGGCTTTGTGCAGGCCAGTCAAGTTCTTCCACAACGATCTCGACAAACCATTTTTGTATGGACCTCGCTTTGTGCACGGGTGCATTGTCATGCTGAAACAAGAAAGGGACTTCCCCAAACCGCTGCCCCAAATTGAAAGCACAGAATCGTCTAGAATGTCATTGTACTCTGTAGCATTAAGATTTCCCTTTACTGGAACTAAGAGGCCTAGCCCGAACAATGAACAACAGCCCCAGACCTTTATTTCTCCTTCACCTAACTTTACAGTTGGTACTATGCATTGGCGCAGATAGCATTCTCCTGGCATCTGCCAAACCCAGATTCGTCTGTCAGACTGCCAGATGGTGAAGCGTTTCTACTGCTCCAGAGCCCAATGGCGGCGAGGTTTACACCACTCAAGCGGACGCTTGGCATTGAGTATGTTGATCTTAGGCTTGTGTGAGGCTGCTTGGCCATGAAAACCCATTTCATGAAGCTCCCGACGATCACAGTTCTTGTGCTGACATTACTTCCATAGGCAGTTTGGAACTCAGTAGTGAGTGTTGCAACCGAGGACAGACAATTTTTACGCTCTACGGGCTTCAGCACTTGGCTGTCCCGTACTGTAAGCTTGTGTGGCCTACTAAATTCGCGACTGATCCGTTGTTGCTCCTAGTCGTTTCCACTTCACAATAACAGCACTTATAGTTGACTGGGGCAGCTCTAGCAAGAATAAATATATATATAGTGTAAATGATCCTTGGTATGACCATCTATTGCAATCCTTCTGTCATTGTATAGCTTTTCTTCCCCTCCTCACCAAACTCCAGTAGTAGAACTTTCCCTCTTCACCAAACTCCAGTAGTGGAACTTTCCCTCCTCACCAAACTCCAGTCTATTGTCTTCCATGGGAAAATGTGTTTTTCCTCATGTTGTCTACTCTATATGAATGTTCTCAGGTGAACGAGTGGCACAAGAAAATAGAGGAGGTCAGACTGCAGGAGCTGAGACGGGGCCGGGAGCTGGGGGTCCAGAGAGAGGAGATCAGTTACCTGAGGAGCCTGGTGGCCGAGCAGGAGAGAACCATCCGTACCCTGGAGGAAGACAGCGTACAGCAGCACACTGTGAGAAGAGAAAATACACACTTCAGACAGACACAACATCTAGTGAAATTGTATTTGTCACGTGCGCTGAATACAATGGGTGTAAACTTGCTTTCTCATGAGCCCTTCCCAACGATGCAGAGTTAAAAAATATTAATAAAAAGGAAAATAGTAACACAAGGAATATAATAGACAAGAATGGAGCTATATACAGGGAGTACCAGTACCAGATCAATGTGGAGCTATATACAGGGAGTACCAGTACAATGTGGAGCTACAGTGGGGAGAACAAGTATTTCATCCACTGCCGATTTTGCAGGTTTTCCTACTTACAAAGCATGTAGAGGTCTGTAATTTTTATCCAGAAAATCACATTGTATGATTTTAACTTCTTGAGTGTAGGGGGCAGGATTTTCGTTTTTGGCACAAAAAAAACATACCCATTTGAAACTGCCTATTTCTTGGGCTCAGAAACTAGAATATGCATATAATTGTCAGATTAGGATAGAAAACACTCTAAACTTTCCAAAACTGTCAAAATACTGTCTGTGAGTATAACATAACTGATATTGCAGGCGAAAACCTGAGGAAAATCCAACCTGGAAGTGCTGTTTTTCCTGAAATCTCTCTGTTCCATTGGATGACTTTTCTCCATTTAAAGGGATATCAACGAGAGTCTTTAGACATAGTTTCAGGCTTTTATTTTGAAAAATGAGCGAGAAAGATCACATCGCGTCAGTGGATAGCTGGGTGTTCAGAGTTTTGCTTGCGCAACAGAGTGGGGCAACCATTGTCTCTTCCTCTCCTACTGAAAAAGATACAGTCCTGGTTGATATATTATAGATTATATATTTTAAAAACAACCTGAGGATTGATTATTAAAAAAAAAGTATGACATGTTTCTGTGGACATTACGGATACTATTTGGAATTTTTGTCTGCGATGTCGTGACTGCTCGAGCCTGTGGATTTCTGAACATAACGCGGCAAACAAATGGAGGTATATTGGATATAAAAAATAATCTTTATGGAACAAAAGGAACATTTATTGTGTAACTGGGAGTCTAGTGAGTGCAAACATCCGAAGATCATCAAAGGTTAGCGATTTCATTTATTGCTTTTCTGACTTTTGTGACCAATCTACTTGGCTGCTAGTGTTTGTAATATTTTGTCTACTGAGAGAGATGTTCTTACATAAACGCTTGTTGTGCTTTCGCCGAAAAGCTGTATTTAAATCTGACACGCCTGGTGGATTAACAACAAACTAAGCTGTGTTTTGCTATATTGCACTTTTGATTTCATGAAAATTAAATATTTTTAGTCATTTAATTTGAATTTGGCACACTGCAATTCAGCGGGTGTTGATGAAAATGATCCCGCTAACGGGAAAGGGTGCGTCAAGAAGTTAAGTAATTAATTTGCATTTTATTGCATGACATAAGTATTTGATCACCTACCAACCAGTAAGAACTCCGGCTCTCACAGACCTGTTAGTTTTTCTTTAAGAAGCCCTCCTGTTCTCCACTCATTACCTGTATTAACTGCACCTGTTTGAACTTGTTACCTGTATAAAAGACACCTGTCCACACACTCAATCAAACAGACTCCAAACTCTCCACAATGGCCAAGACCAGAGAGCTGTGTAAGGACATCAGGGCTAAAATTGTAGACCTGCACAAGGCTGGGATGGGCTACATGACAATAGGCAAGCAGCTTGGTGAGAAGGCAACAGCTGTTGGCGCAATTATTAGAAAATGGAAGAAGTTCAAGATGACGGTCAATTACCCTCTGTCTGGGGCTCCATGCAAGATCTCACCTTGTGGGGCATCAATGATCATGAGGAACATGAGGGATCAGCCCAGAACTACATGGCAGGACCTGGTCAATGACCTGAAGAGAGCTGAGATCGCAGTCTCAAAGAAAACCATTAGTAACACACTACGCCGTCATGGATTAAAATCTTGCAGCGCACGCAAGGTCCCCCTGCTCAAGCCAGCGCATGTCCAGGCCCATCTGAAGTTTGCCAATGACCATCTGGATGATCCAGAGGAGGAATGGGAGAAGGTCATGTGGTCTGATGAGACAAAAATAGAGCTTTTTGGTCTAAACTCCACTCGCTGTGTTTGGAGGAAGAAGAAGGCTGAGTACATCCCCAAGAACAACATCCCAACCATGAAGCATGGAGGTGGACACATCATTCTTTGGGGATGCTTTTCTGCAAAGGGGACAGGACGACTGCACCGTATTGAGGGGAGGATGGATGGGGCCATGTATCGCGAGATCTTGGCCAGCAACCTCCTTCCCTCAGTAAGAGCATTGAAGATGGGTCGTGGCTGGGTCTTCCAGCATGACAATAACAAGAGACACACAGCCAGGGCAACTAAGGAGTGGCTCCATAAGAAGCATCTCAAGGTCCTGGAGTGGCCTAGCCAGTCTCCAGACCTGAACCCAATAGAAAATCTTTGGAGGGAGCTGAAAGTCCATATTGCCCAGCGACAGCCCCGAAACCTGAAGGATCTGGAGAAGGTCTGTAAGGAGGAGTGGGCAAAAATCCCTGCTGCAGTGTGTGCAACCCTGGTCAAGAACTACAGGAAACGTATGATCTCTGTAATTGCAAACAAAGGTTTCTGTACCAAATATTACTTTTCTGATGTATCAAATACTTATGTCATGCAATAAAATGCAAATTAATTACTTAAAAATCATACAATGTGATTTTCTGGATTTTTGTTTTAGATTCTGTCTCTCACAGTTGAAGTGTGATAAAAATGATAAAAATTACAGACCTCTGCATGCTTTGTAAGTAGGAAAACCTGCAAAATCGTCAGTGTATCAAATACTTGTTCTCCCCACTATATACAGGGAGTACCAGTACCAGATCAATGTGCAGAGGTATTTGAGGTAGATATGTACGTGAAGGCAGGGTAAAGTGACTAGGCATCAGGATAGATAATAATAAGGTATTTGAGGTAGATATGTAAATGAAGGCAGGGTAAAGTGACTAGGCATCAGGATAGATAATAATAAGGTATTTGAGGTAGATATGTAAATGAAGGCAGGGTAAAGTGACTAGGCATCAGGATAGATAACAATAAGGTATTTGAGGTAGATATGTAAATGAAGGCAGGGTAAAGTGACTAGGCATCAGGATAGATAATAATAATGTATTTGAGGTAGATATGTAAATGAAGGCAGGGTAAAGTGACTAGGCATCAGGATAGATAATAATAAGGTATTTGAGGTAGATATGTACATGAAGGCTGGGTAAAGTGACTAGGCATCAGGATAGATAATAATAAGGTATTTGAGGTAGATATGTACGTGAAGGCAGGGTAAAGTGACTAGGCATCAGGATAGATAATAATAAGGTATTTGAGGTAGATATGTACGTGAAGGCTGGGTAAAGTGACTAGGCATCAGGATAGATAATAATAAGGTATTTGAGGTAGATATGTAAATGAAGGCAGGGTAAAGTGACTAGGCATCAGGATAGATAATAATAAGGTATTTGAGGTAGATATGTAAATGAAGGCAGGGTAAAGTGACTAGGCATCAGGATAGATAATAATAAGGTATTTGAGGTAGATATGTACGTGAAGGCAGGGTAAAGTGACTAGGCATCAGGATAGATAATAATAAGGTATTTGAGGTAGATATGTACGTGAAGGCAGGGTAAAGTGACTAGGCATCAGGATAGATAATAATAAGGTATTTGAGGTAGATATGTACGTGAAGGCAGGGTAAAGTGACTAGGCATCAGGATAGATAATAATAATGTATTTGAGGTAGATATGTAAATGAAGGCAGGGTAAAGTGACTAGGCATCAGGATAGATAATAATAAGGTATTTGAGGTAGATATGTACGTGAAGGCAGGGTAAAGTGACTAGGCATCAGGATAGATAATAATAAGGTATTTGAGGTAGATATGTACGTGAAGGCAGGGTAAAGTGACTAGGCATCAGGATATGATAAAGTAAAATAAAGAACCGAATAGCAGCAGCATACAGACACTTTCTACAGACAGAGAGAGAGACATAAATTGAATGAACATTCACATATTCACAAATTTTGGTAATTATAAATGTGAGTGGAGCAATTTCATGTGTTTAAAATTTTCATTTGTCTTCAGTAAATTGATGAATCTGTTTATATTTGTCTTCAGTGAATTTATGAATCTGTTTACAATTTGTCATCAGTGAATTTATGAATCTGTAACGTCATCGCCCCATGACATTGGACTTTATAGTGTAACGTCATCACCCCCATGGCATTGGGCTTTATAGTGTAACGTCATCGCCCCATGACATTGGGCTTTATAGTGTAACGTCATCCCCCCCATGGCATTGGGCTTTATAGTGTAACGTCATCGCCCCCATGACATTGGGCTTTATAGTGTAACGTCAACACCCTCATGGCATTGGGCTTTATAGTGTAACGTCATCCCCCCATGGCATTGGGCTTTATAGTGTAACGTCATCACCCCCATGACATTGGGCTTTATATTGTAACGTCATCACCCCCATGACATTGGGCTTTATAGTGTAACGTCAACACCCTCATGGCATTGGGCTTTATAGTGTAACGTCATCACCCCCATGGCATTGGGCTTTATAGAGTAACGTCATCGCCCCCATGGCATTGGGCTTTTTAGAGTAACGTCATCACCCCCATGACATTGGGCTTTATAGTGTAACGTCATCACCCCCATGGCATTGGGCTTTATAGTGTAATGTATCTCCCCATGAGAGTCAGTCATAATCAGAACAAGAGGAGAACATAGAGGACTTGTTGTCTCTATTTATGTGTTTGATGCTCAGATGGTTTAGTTTTATGCCCCTAAAAATACAGTGCTCCAGATGGACTCCCTAAATACTAGTACTGTTGGCTTCAGACCATGTTCTCCAGATCTTGCTATGCTAGGACAATGGTTGTGTCCAAAAGGGCACCCTATTCTCTATAAAGTGCACTGCTTTTTACCAGAGCCCTACATGGGCCCTAGTCAAAGTAGTGTATATAGGAAATAGGATGCCATTTGGGACACAGACAAAGTCACAATGGCATGATGACAGAGCTCTGTTTAACAGACACTCACAAAGACAGACATTCACACAGTCTGTGTCCCCCCTCCCCAGGTTCAGGAGGAACGTCAGATGTTGTGGGATCAGAGAGAGGTGGAGTTGGAGCGCCAGCTGGATCTTTATGAGAAACAGCAGAACCTAATCATAGGCTCTGCCCAGAAGGTCCTGTCTAACACCAAACAGACACACACTGGTTGTGCCCCAAATGGTATTCTATATACTGTAGGGTATAGGGTGCCATTTGGGACACAGACTCTGACATTCATTTACTGTACACTAGCCTCCCCACTGTCTGCCAATCGGAATGAATTTAACGTTTTGTTTCTGGTTGTTTTATTTATATTTTTTATTTTAACTTAATTTAAGAATGGCAAGTTGGTTAATAACAAATTATTATTTACAATGACGGCCTACCCCAGCCAAACCCTAGCCCGGATGACGCTGGGCCAATTGTGCGCCGCCCTATGTATTTCCCAATCATGGCCGGTTGTGATACAGCCTGGAATCAGGGTCTGGGTCTGTAGTGATCTCTAGCACTGAGATGGAGTGTCGTAGACCGCTGCGTCACTCGGGAGCCCAGGTTAAAGAAGGATATTTAAGCCTTGATACAATTGAGACATGGATTGTGTATGCGTGCCATTCAGAAGGTGAATAGTCAAGAACTGCAACGCTGCTGAGTATTTCACATTGAACAGTTTCCCATGTGTATCAAGAATGTTCCACCACCCAAAGGACATTCAGCCGACTTGACACAATTGTGGGAAGCATTGGAGTCAACATGGGCCAGCATCCCTGTGGAACGCTTTTGACACCTTGTAGAGTCCATGCTCCTATGAATTGAGGCTGTTCTGAGGGAGGGGGTATAACTCAATATTAGGAATGTGTTCCTAATGTTTGGTATACTCAGTGTATGTACTTGAATGCTCAATATCAACTGTATTTTCAATAAATAATCTAGTCACACATGATTAGGGTTGCAAAGCTACCAGTAATTTACCAAAGTTACTGAAATCTTCAGTAATTTTGGTAATTAACAGAAAATATATGGCCATCTATCGTAACTTTGGTAATTTATAAAAAAAATTAAAAAATGATAGTATTCATTTTTTATATCTGTGTCCATGTTATCCATGCGTTTCTAGACCACATGGTTCAAGAGAAAATAGCCTAATTAATGAAAAAAGTATCTAGTCAACAATGGCATTATTTTCAATTAACTTTGCAACTCTTCCAACTTTTGCATTTTTTCACGACTGCCACCAGTTTGATGCCAAAACATTGACAGCAAATACATATTGACCGTTTTTTTTTTTCTTCACTTTTATTTATTTTACTAAGTAAATACCAATTGTATTCACTAATTTGATGGTTTATATTTAGGATATGTTTAACAGATTTGTCATTTTATTTTATAAAAAAATTATAAATGATTTCATATATTTTTCATGTGATAAGGCCACACAGAGGGCCCGAGATAATTAGACACCTGTAATAACATTCTTGAAAGATACCAAGATTCTGGTAGTTTACTGGTGAACTTACAAATTTTCCATCTTTGCTTTGTAACCCTAGATTTGATACTGTATATTACTCATAACTCACAAGGTCACAAACTGCTTGCTACCAAGTCAACCAAGGATTTGGACTCCTCCTCTCAGTTAATCCCAGTGTGTATTGTATGTAGTTTGAGGAGGCTACCGGAGCCTTGCCAGACGCAAGCCTTCCCCTGGCCCACCAGCTGGACTTTGCCCTGAGGAAAATCAAAGAGCATGTCCGCACCATCCTGGAGACCCAGGCCACCTGCAAAACTCTAGATGAGGTGATTATACTGTAGCATGTATTTGTTTACAATATTATTACTTACCCCACAGTTGACACACAGGAAATGCCTTAAACACACATTATGGTGGACGATCACACCACATGCCTTAGAGCACCATCCCTTGTAAAAGATTGTAAAAGGCAAGTATAAAAGTAAGTCTAAACGTGATTCATCTATGAGGCTGTCTCTCTTCTGTTCCACTCTCCCTGAGCAGAAGCTGAAGGAGAAGGAATCTGCCCTGTGGAAGGCAGAGCAGAACATCCTCTCCAGGGACCGGGTAATCAATGAGCTGCGTCTGCGGCTCCCTGCGGCTGCAGACAGGGAGAGGCTCTTGGCAGACCTGGCCAAGCACCAGGAGGACCAGAGGGAGAGCCAGCCGGCCCTGAAGGTGGCCCACCAGACCATCAACAACCTGCAGGGACGCCTGGACCAAAAGGAGGAGGTCCTTAAGAAGTACCAGAACCTACTGGCCCGGGCTAGACAGGTACAGCAGGGGGTAGAGAACTATAGGATTTCTAGGAAGCAACAAGCCTGCTAAGTGTATCTGCATTTGATGCACAATTTGTGGTTGATGTTCAGATTTAAACACCAAATGGCCATTTAGACATATTAGAAAGTGTTAGAGAAAAAGGGGGTGCGAGAAGTTGTTTTAACTGTCTCCGTGTGGACACCTGCTTGTCAAACATCTCATTCCAAAATCATGGACATTAATATGGAGTTGGCCCCCCATTGTTGACATAACAGCATTCCACTAGATGTTGGAACATTGCTGCAGGGGACTTGCTTCCATTCAATCACAAGAGCATTAGTGAGGTCAAGCACTGATGTTGGGCGATTAGGCCTGGCTCGCAGTCGGCATTCCAATTCATCCCAAAGGTGTTCGATGGGGTTGAGGTCAGTGCTCTGTGCAGGCCAGTCAAAGTTCTTCCACACCGATCTCGACAAAACATTTCTGTATGGACCTCGCTTTGTGCACTGGGGCATTGTCATGCTCAACAGGAAAGGGCCTTCCCCAAACTGTTGCCACAAAGTTGGAAGCACAGAACAGTCTAGATTGTCATTGTATGCTGTAGTGTTAAGATTTCCCTTCACTGGAACTAAGGGGCCTAGCCCGAACCATTATTCCTCCTCCCCAAAACATTACAGTTGACACTATGCATTGGGGCAGGTAGTGTTCTCCTGGCATCCACCAAACCTAGATTAGTCCGTCGGACTGCCAGATGGTGAAGCATGATTCATCACTACAGAGAACGCGTTTCCACTGCTCCAGAGTCCAATGGCGGCGGCTTTACAGCACTCCAACCCGACGCTTGGCATTGTGCGTGGTGATCTTAGGCTTGTGTGCGTCTGCTCGACCATGGAACCCCATTTCATGAAGCTCCCAACGAAGAGTTATTGTGCTGACGTTGCTTCCAAAAGCACTTTGGAACTCAGTAGTGAATGTTGCAACCGAGGACAGAAGATTTTTACACTTCATCACTCAGTGGTCCCGTTCTGTGGGCTTGTGTGGCCTACCAACGGCTGAGCCATTGTTGCTCTTAGACATTTCCACTTCACAATAACAGCACTTACAGTTGACCGGGGCAGCTCTGATGAACTGACTTGTTGGAAAGGTAGCATCCTATGACTGTGCCACGTTGAAAGTAACTGAGCTCTTCAGTAAGGCCATTCTACTGCCAATCTTTGTCTACAGAGATGCATGCCTGTATGCTCGATTTTATACACCTTTTATACACCTGTCAGCAATGGGTGTGACTGAAATTGCTGAATCCACAAATTTGAAAGGGTGTCCACATACTTTTGTATATATAGTGTATCCTTATATGGCTGTGGTGTGTACTGTTGGTTATATTGGTTCTGACTGCTGTGGCCTCCTAAATTAACCCCAGGAGCAGGAGGATATCACCAGGAGACATGAAGAGGAGATGAGGACACTGCACCAGAAACTGGACCTGCACACTGACACCTCCCTTGACCGCTTCAAACAGACCGCACTGGTATGTAGCCCAGCCTAGCTCTACCATGGCTCTCTCTTGGTCTGTGTTAGGGTTACAACGTTTCAGAAACTTTCTCTGGCTTTTCAGATATTCTGGTCTTAGGATTCGTATTTGGTAGGATCATTGATGTCTACCATCAATGCAAGATTGCTATGGACTTTTATCATGTTACTCACTATTCTTTATTTGTCCCGGTAAAAAGATCATTCCAACAATTCTGTACCTTTTGAAAGTGTAACTTGGTCAAAATAAACATTTGCTTTCACCTTATTTTAACACTCTGTCATAAAAAGCACATGTTCAGCTTCATAAAGAACATGTTTTCCCATCTCAAGAGGTTAAATAAAAAGACTATAGTATGTGTTTATGAAGTGCCAAATAAAGTAACAGGGTTGACCGCTCAGTTTTTCATCACAAAACACCAGAAAATGTCCAAAAAGCGTCTAACAAGCCCACCTGCTTTCACACTATTATTTGACTATTAGATGTTCAATGTTTCTTTTGAAAAAAAACAGTTTTTTAAGGAATATTAGAACGAGAGTTTTGTTCATGTAACAGGGTTGACCTTAAAATGAGGGATCTGGTTTCAGAGCTGGTCATGGGTGCACCTCAGCCACGCTCAAGGTTCTAAACGATATCTTAACCGCCATCGATAAGAAACAATACTGTGCAGCCGTATTCATTGACCTGGCCAAGGCTTTCGACTCTGTCAATCACCACATCCTCATCGGCAGACTCAACAGCCTTGGTTTCTCAAATGATTGCCTCGTCTGGTTCACCAACTACTTCTCTGATAGAGTTCAGTGTGTAAAATCTGAGGGCCTGTTGACCGGGCCTCTGGCAGTCTCTATGGGGGTGCCACAGGGTTCAATTCTTGGGCCGACTCTCTTCTCTGTATATATCAATGATGTCGTTCTTGCTGCTGGTGAGTTTCTGATCCACCTCTACGCAGACGACACCATTCTGTATACTTCTGGCCCTTCTTTGGACACTGTGTTAACAACCCGCCAGACGAGCTTCAATGCCATACAACTTCCGTGGCCTCCAACTGCTTAAATACAAGTAAAACTAAATGCATGCTCTTCAACCGATCGCTGCCTGCACCTGCCCACCCGTCCAGCATCACTACTCTGGACGGTTCTGACTTAGAATATGTGGACAACTACAAATACCTAGGTGTCTGGTTAGACTGTAAACTCTCCTTCTAGACTCACATAAAACATCTCCAATCCAAAGTTAAATCTAGAATTGGCTTTCTATTTCGCAACAAAGCATCCTTCATTCATGCTGCCAAACATACCCTTTACCCTCGACTTTGGCGATGTCATTTACAAAATAGCCTCCAACACCTTACTCAACAAATTGGATGCAGTCTAGCACAATGCCATCCGTTTTGTCACCAAAGCCCCATATATTACCCACCACTGCGACCTGTACGCTCTCGTTGGCTGGCCCTCGCTTCATACTCCTCGCCAAACCCACTGGCTCCAGGTCATCTACAAGACCCTGCTTTGCAACCATGGCCTATTTATTGCCTTTACCTCCCTTACCTCACCTCATTTGCTCACATTGAATATATACTTATTTTTCTGTATTGACTGTGTGTTTGTTTTACTCCATGTGTAACTTTGTGTTGTTATATGTGTCGAACTGCTTTGCTTTATCTTGGCCAGGTCGCAGTTGTGAATGAGAACTTGTTCTCAACTTGCCTTCCTGGTTAAATTAAGGTGAAATTTAAAAAATAATAATAATAATTTTCAGGAATAACTTTGTCAAAGCATCTAAAATAACTACTAGTGCTTTATAATGATAGACATTTTAGATTAAGTGGGTTGAAATCTTCCTAGAAGTGACACAGTGTTGGATGGACAGGTCAAAATGCTGAATTTTGGCACTTTAGCAAGCCGTTATTTATATAAGAAACCGGTTGTATTGAATTTTCCATGTGTTCTATATTAAAGGACACTTCATTTAATATAACAGGCTTTTGCAATTAAATATTGGTGCACAATTTCTACTTAAATATCAAAGAGATGCAAAAGGCACTGTTTTCCTGGAACGACCCAAAAATCTCTTCTGTTAATCTCCTTGTTGTCCCCAGGAGTTAATGAAGAAGCCCACCATAACGGTGCCGACCACCAAGCACCTGGTTCGCCTAGCTGAGATGGAACAGACGGTGGTGGAACAAGACCGCTCTCTGTCCTCCATGACCGACCGGCTGAAGGGCCTCATTGCAGAGCTGGACAGGCAGAGAAACCTCACAGCCATGCAGGCCAAAGAGCACGCCTCAGAGAGGGCTAAGTAAGTCACTGGCTGGCTTAAGATGCACACCAAAGATACTCAGTGCTAAGCTACATACATTGTTTACCTGATCTGTCATGTAATTGAGAATTGAGATCTGCATTTACGTTGGCCTACTGTATGTGATCAGGAATAGTGAATTTGATGGCATCCCAGGCCTAGGAAAAGTTAGAAAGAAACAATAAATGATAAAGCTATATGTAAACTAGGATTAGGCTTGTTTAACTCACAAAATGTTGATTCTTTAGTTGTCTTTGTCAATAATTTCATCCTATCTATACAAACTGTGTTTAACCAATTTGACCTGTGCCCTGTGTTTAGCTTAACCCCACTGTGTGTGTTCCAGGCTGGAGGAGCGTCATGCAGCCCAGGCCAAAGCTATGTCAGGGGAGGCTGAGGAGCAGCGGGCTCAGCTGGGTCAGATGGAGAAGGAGCTGCACTACCTCCGCACAGAGCTGGAGGCCCAGAAACAGGCCAACATCCGCTCGCCCAGCAACACCATGAAGAACCTGGTGGAGAGACTCAAAGCACAGCTCAACCAGAAAGAGAAACAACTGAAGGTGAAGACTAGGAAGATACAGTTGTGGCCAGATATATTGGCACCCTTGCACCTTTCTTAAATAATTCCCTATTTCTTCTCAAATAAGTTGATGGTCATGTACTCTTATAATCTCCACCCGGCACAGCCAGAAGAGGACTGACCACCCCTCAGAGCCTGGTGCCTCTCTAGGTTTCTTCCTACATTCCTGCCTTTCTACGCTGGATTTTCTAGGGAGTTTTTCCTAGCCACCGTGCTTCTACATCTACATTGCTTGCTGTTTGGGGTTTTAAGCTGGTTTTCTGTATAAGCACTTTGTAACAACTGCTGATGTAAAAAGGTCTTTAAAAATAAATGTGATTGAATTTGATTAATTGAAAACTTTTGGCCACCACACCTTGTTATTGGAATTTCAACATTGCAGAACAAATGGCATGGACAAAATTATTGGCATCCCAGAGCTAGTACTTGGTTGCACAGCCTTTGGCCAAGATAACTGCAGACAAACACAAACCATCAATGAGCTTGTCTACTGACAATGTTGCCCACTTTTCAGCAGCAAACTGCTAAAATTCTTCAATGTTTGACGGGTTCCTTCCACCAACTACTGTTTTCAGATCTCGCCATAGGTTATGGATGTGATTCAGATCTGGACTCTTCGCTAGCCACTCCAGAACAGTCCAGCATCTCTTAACCATTCCTAGGTGGTTTTTAATGTGTGTTTGGGGTCATTGTCCTGCTCTAAGACCCGAAACCTTCAATGGAGACCCGGTTTCAATGTTCAACTCAGTGTCCAAAAACTGGGTCGCCTTTGAAGGTTATGGGTCTTCCAGCAGGACAGCAACCCCAAGCACACATAAAAAGCACTCTGGAATGGTTCAAAAAGAAACGCTGGACTGTTCTGGAGTGGCCAGTGAAGAGTCCAGATCTGAATCACATCCATAACCTATGGCGAGAGCTGGAAACAGTAGTTGGTGCAGTGCACCCTTCAAACATTAAAGAATTAGAGCAGAGTGGGCCAAATTGCCTGTAGAATGGTGCAGCAAGCTCATTGATGACTACAAGAAGCATTTGTTGGAAGTTATCTTGGCCAAAGGCTGTGCAACCAAGTAAAGGCTCCGGGGTGCCAATAATTTTGTCCATGCCATTTGTGAAATTAAAATTGTCAACGTAAGTTTACAAAAATAAAATTGGTTCTGAAATGTTGAAATTCCAATAACAAGGTGTGGAGACCAAAAGTGTATTTAAAAAAAATGGCAGCTCATTTTAGGAGAAATAGGGAATTATTTGAGAAAAGTGCAAGGGTGCCAATATATTTGGCCACTACTGTGTTTGTTGGTCTTATGGTCTGCTCTCTATAGAACTGTGTTAGTGTAATTATAGCATCTTGGGAGCATGAACATGACTGCCAAACGTCACAATAGACTGACTAAACAGACCGGAACTATATTATGCCTCTCCACTTCATCCTATCTATCTCCCTTTCCCTTTTTCCCCCTTTCTCTCTCTTTCTCTCAGGCTCTGAGTAAGGCCCTGTTGGCGCTGAGGGCAGAGATGACGTCCCATGCGGAGCAGCAGATCATAGCCAATGCATCTCACAGAGAGGATAGCCTCAATGTCCAGCTGCTGGTAGACAAGCATACCAAGGACCTCAAGGTTGGTCCCCATCATTCTCTCAGTCTCATAGCATATTAGGTACCGTGCTATTAATGAACTAGTGCTTACATAATTTCAAACCCTTAAAACACAATCTGCTAACACTCGTAAGTGATAGAGGGTTTATCTTTCCTGATAAGTGTTAAGAATTCCAGTCATGACACATAATCAGCATGTTATGCTGCACATGTTTTTATATCCCAATTATCAATACAGAATAACTTTTGTCAAGTCGCACAGTATCCCTTGAATGCATACCAATCTGGTTATTTCCATCAGGCTCGTGTGCAGGAGCTAAACGAAGAGCTCCAGGGGGCGAAGGAGGCTGTGAAGGCAGGGAGGGGGAGGGAGAATACCCTGAAGGAGGAGGTAGAGGGCCTGAACAAGGACCTCCAGAAGAGCCTGAAGACCCACAGCAAGCTGCAGGGGGAGAAGGAAGAGAGAGACGAGGAGATCCAGGAACTCAAACAGCGAATCAAGAGGCTCAACAGCGGACTGCAGGTCAGTGACACAGTCCGACTTGTTTCTGTGTCCAATCGGAAAGCTGGGGAGTAGGAATATGCTTATTTCATTATTATTATTATTATGTAATCCAATTGGATGGACAATAGTTGTGTAATTTATCAATTGATTGGGGGGTGACTCTGTTAGTGTGTTTGATTGATCATCTATTTGTGTTATCAATCTATGTAATTGTTTAAATTGTGTATGTGGGAGCGTGTCTGCATGTACGCATATGTCTGTGTCAAAAAAAAATGTCACTGTAAATGATTATGACTGTGTGTGTGTGTGTGCAGGGTCAATCTGAGCCTGAGGGAAAGGGGCCCACAGTAGAGGCACTGCAGAAGAAGATCCGTAAGTTGGAGTCGGAGCTGGAAAGGAGAAGTGTACCAGAGTCAACAACAGAAAGGAAAGGTCTTGGCCTAAAGGATGACAAGGTGAGTACATACTCTTTTACCCACTTCAGGTACAGTTGAAGTCGGAAGTTTACATACACCTTAGCCAAATACATTTAAACTCAGTTTTTCACAATTCCTAACATTTAGTCCTACTAAAAATGTCCTGTCTTAGGTCAGTTAGGATCACCACTTTATTTTAAGAATGTGTAATGTGAAATAATAGTAGAGAGAATTATTTATTTCAGCTTTAATTTCTTTCATCACATTCCCAGTGGGTCAGAAGTTTACGTACACTCAATCACTCAATTAGTATGTGGTAGCATAGCCTTTAAATTGTTTAACTTGGGTTAAATGTTTCGGGTAGCCTTCCGCAAGCTTCTCACAATAAATTGGATGAATTTTGGCCCATTCCTCCTAACAGAGCTGGTGTAACTGAGTCAGGTTTGTAGGCCTCCTTGCTTGCACACACTTTTTTTAGTTCTGCCCACAAATGTTTTATAGGTTTGATGTCAGGGCTTTGTGATGGCCACTCCAATACCTTGACTTTGTTGTTTTTAAGCCATTTTACAACATTGGAAGTATGCTTGGGGTGATTGTCCATTTGGAAGACCCATTTGCAACCAAGCTTTAACTTCCTGGCTGATGTCTTGAGATGTTGCTTCAATATATCCATGTAATTTTCAATCCTCATGATGCCATCTATTTTGTGAAGTGCACCAGTCCCTCCTGCAGCAAAGCACCCCAACCACATGATGCTGCCACCCCCGTGCTTCACGGTTGGGATGGTTTTCTTCGGCTTGCAAGCCTCCCCCCTTTTTTTCAAAACATAACAATGGTCATTATGGCCAAACAGTTCTATTTTTGTTTCATCAGACCAGAGGACATTTCTCCAAAAAGTACAATCTTTGTCCCCATGTGCAGTTGAAAACCGTAGTCTGGCTTTTTTAGGGCGGTTTTGGAGCAGCAGCCTTTCAGGTTATGTCGATATAGGACTCGTTTTACTGTGGATATAGATACTTTTGTACTTGTTTCCTCCACATCTTCACAGGGTCCTTTGCTGTTGTTCTGGGATTGATTTGCACTTTTCGCACCAAAGTACGTTCATCTCTAGGAGACAGAACGCGTCTCCTTCCTGAAAGGTATGACGGCTGCGTGGCCCCATGGTATTTATACTTGCGTACCATTGTTTGTACAGATGAACATGGTACCTTCACGTGTTTGGAAATTGCTCCCAAGGATGAACCAGACTTGTGAAGTTCTACAATTTTTTTCTGAGGTTTTGGCTGATTTCTTTTGATTTCCCCATGATGTCAAGCAAAGAGGCACTGAGTTTGAAGGTAGGTCTTGAAATACATCCACAGGTACACCTCCAATAGACTCAAATGATGTCAATAAGCCTATCAGAAGCTTCTAAATCCATGATATCATTTTCTGGAATTTTCCAAGCTGTTTAAAGGCACAGTCAACTTAGTGTATGTAAACTTCTGACTCACTGGAATTGTGATACAGTGAAATAATCTGTCTGTAAACAATTGTTGGAAAAATTACTTGTGTCATGAACAAAGTAGATGTCCTAACCGACTTGAGAAAACTATAGTTTGTTAACAAGAAATGTGTGGAGTGGATGAAAAACGAGTTTTAATGACTCCATTCTAAGTGTATGTAAACTTCCAACTTCAACTGTATATACTGTATTCTAGTCAAGGCTCATCCTCTATAACTACTACTGTACACAACTTTTCTATTCAAATACTGTCCATAATGTCAATACACACCTTCATATATGTACAGTATATATTTATATTCTGGACTCTGACATTGCTCATTCTAGCATTTCTATATTTCTTAATTCCTTTATATAAATGTTTTGGATATTTTTGTGTATTGTTAGGTAGTACTGCACTGAAACATAAGCATTTTGCTACACCCGCAGTAACATCTGCAAAATATGTGTACACGAACAATAACATTTGATTTGATTTGATATGGCAACTGCTCAGCATATGACAGTAAGGCGCTACAGAGGGTAATGCCCAGTACATCTTTGGGGACAAGCTTACTGACATCCAGGACTAGAGGTCGACCGACTATGATTTTTCAACGCCGATACCGATTATTGGAGGACCAAAAAAGCCGATACCGATTATTGGAGGACCAAAAAAGCCGATACCGATTATTGGAGGACCAAAAAAAGCCGATACCGATTATTGGAGGACCAAAAAAAGCCGATACCGATTATTGGAGGACCAAAAAAAGCCGATACCGATTATTGGAGGACCAAAAAAGCCGATACCGATTATTGGAGGACCAAAAAAGCCGATACCGATTAATTAATCGGACTATTTTTTTATTTGTAATAATGACAATTACAACAATACTTAATTAACACTTATTTTAACTTAATATATATATATTTACCTTTATTTAACTAGGCAAGTCAGTGAAGAACAAATTATTTTTGTACCTTGTCAGCTCGGGGGTTTGAACTTGCAACCTTCCGGTTACTAGTCCAACACTCTAACCACTAGGCTACGCTGCCGCCCCTAATACATCAATGAAATCAGTTTAGCCTCAAGTAAATAATGAAACATGTTCAATTTGGTTTAAATAATAAGTGTTGGAGAAGAAAGTAAAAGTGCAATATGTGCCATGTAAGAAAGCTAACATTTGAGTTCCTTGCTCAGAACATGAGAACATATGAAAGCTGGTGGTTCCTTTTAACATGAGGCTTCAATATTCCCAGGTAAGAAGATTTAGGTTGTAGTTATTATAGAAATTATAGGACTATTTCCCTCTATACCATTTGTATTTCATTAACCTTTGACTATTGGATGTTCTTATAGGCACTTTAGTATTGCCAGTGTAACAGTATAGCTTCCGTCCCTCTCCTCACTCGTCCCTGGGCTCGAACCAGCAATACAACGACAGTTAGCGTGCGCTATCTAGCTGGCCATTTCACTTCGGTTACACAAGCCTCATCTCGGTAGTTGATAGATTTGAAGTCATAAAAAGCGCAATGCTTGACGCACAACGAAGAGCTTCTGGCAAAACGCACGAAAGTGCTGTTTGAATGAATGTTTACGCGCCTGCTTCTGCTACCACCGCTCAGTCAGATACTTAGATACTTGTATGCTCAGTTAGATTATATGCAACGCAGGACACGCTAGATAATATCTAGTAATATCATCAACCATGTGTAGTTAACTAGTGATTGTGATTGATTGTTTTTTATAAGATACGTTTAATGCTAGCTAGCAACTTACCTTGGCTTACTGCATTCGTGTAACAGGCAGTCAGTCTCCTTGTGGAGTGCAACGAGAGAGAGCCAGGTCGTTATTGCGTTGGACTAGTTAACAGTAAGGTTGCAAGATTGGATCCCCCGAGCTGACAAGGTGAAAATCTGTCGTTCTGCCCCTGAACAAGGCAGTTAACCCACCGTTCCTAGGCCGTCATTAAAAATAAGAATGTGTTCTTAACTGACTTGCCTAGTTAAATAAAGGTATAAAAAAATAGATTAAAAAAATTGCGCCCTAAAATAACGATTTCCGATTCTTATGAAAACTTGAAATCGGCCCTAAATAATCGGCCATTCCGATTAATCAGTCGACCTCTATCCAGGACCTATATAGTAGGTGGTGTCAGAGGAAGGCCCAAAAAATTGTCAAAGACTCCAGTCACCCTAGTCATAGACTGTTCTCTGACAGTCCCCTCCCTTTGTTTTTACACTGCTGCTACTCACTGTTTATTATCATAGTCACTTTACAAATACTGTACCCCCGCACGTTGACTCGGTACCGGTACCCCCTGTATATAGCCTCCACATTGACTCGGTACTGGTACCCCCTGCATATAGCCTCCACATTGACTTGGTACCGGTACCCCCTGTATATAGCCTCCACATTGACTCGGTACTGGTACCCCCTGCATATAGCCTCCACATTGACTTGGTACTGGTACCCCCTATATAGAGCCTCCACATTGACTCCGTACTGGTACCCCCTGTATAGAGCCTCCACATTGACTCGGTACTGGTACCCCCTGTATAAAGCCTCCACATTGACTGTGTACTGGTACCCCCTGTATAGAGCCTCCACATTGACTCGGTACTGGTACCCCCTGTATAAACCTCCACATTGACTCTGTACTGGTACCTCCTGTATATAGCCTCCACATTAACTCTGTACTGGTACCCCCTGTATATAGCCCCTTCATTGACTCGGTACTGGTACCCCCTGCATATAGCCTCCACATTGACTTGGTACTGGTACCCCCTATATAGAGCCTCCACATTGACTCCGTACTGGTACCCCCTGTATAGAGCCTCCACATTAACTCGGTACTGGTACCCCCTGTATAAAGCCTCCACATTGACTGTGTACTGGTACCCCCTGTATAGAGCCTCCACATTGACTCGGTACTGGTACCCCCTGTATAAACCTCCACATTGACTCTGTACTGGTACCTCCTGTATATAGCCTCCACATTAACTCTGTACTGGTACCCCCTGTATATAGCCTCATTATTATTATGTACATTTATTGTGTACATTTTTGATTGATTAGATTTGTTTTACTTTAGTTGATTTAGTAAATATTTCAATAACTCTATTTCTTGAACTGCATTGTTGGTTAAGGACTTGTAAGAAAGAATTTCACAGTAAAGTTTACACCTGTATTCAGCGCATGTGTCAAATCAGATTTGATTTGATCCCTCCCTCCCTGTCCCACTGCATGTTGGCTCCATAGAGATCCTATAATTATATTCCTGTATTTCATGGACATTCACAAATACAAGGTATTTGAGTATTGAAAGGAACCTATGTGTGACATGCCTCATCATCACACTATCTATCCTGCAGACAAATAAAGAAGAAATAGTGCGGTGGGAGGAGGGCAAGAAGTGGCAGGCCAGGATGGAGAAAGTGAGGAACATTCTGAAGGAGAAGGAGAGGGAAACCGAGTCTGTCTCTAAGCAGCTGAGTACTCTCAAGGAGCTCTACGCCAGGTTAGAACCAAGACACTCATGGTGCAAGGGGTTTAGCCACACACCATAAGAAACATACACATCCCACACACTTCATGAAGACATACTAAGTACAGACATTTTGACTGACACACACGGACGCACATGCACACGGACAAGACCAACAAAAGGTTCACAGAATCACATGACCCTGCTTACTCATACACAATAGATATCGAACACTCACTCACTCCTTCACTCCAATACTCCTTAGCCATATGGTCTTACGTTGTGCCATGTCCCTGGTTGTCCCTCTGTGTTCAGACTGGAGCAGGAGAAGGCAGGTCTGCAGAGGAAACTGAAGGGTCGTGGTGTGACGGCAGATCAGGTGGTGGGGGTGAGGACACAGGAGTCTGAGAAAGAACTGGTTGAGCTGAAGAGGAGGAACGCTGAACTGGAGCAACAGATCCTCACCATAAAGTAGGTGTTTCAGACATTGTAAACTGTGCTGCTGTTGGTTTGTTTAATAGCAACTCTTTTTCTTTAGAAGCTCAAAATCATAGGGCTTTTTCTGGTGGACAAATAAGATGGTGGGAACACATCAACAGCACTATTATGTATTGTGTTTGCAGTATAACCAGACCAACCCTTGTAGGACTAACATTTTCCTCTCTGTCCATTCCAGACAGCAGCAGGCCCTACCCAGAGATTCTGCAATGGAGGACATGAACCTGAGGAACCACTACCTGGAGGACAGGCTTCACTCCCTGGAGAGCCAGAAGTCCTCTGTAAGACTACACACTGACTGACTCAAATATGATCTGAGACTGCACTACCTTTTACACACAAACACAACAAGACAGGAAAACATACTTAAACTGCCGGGCTTGACGTTGAACGTTTGTGAAAACTCACTCAGACACAACAGACAACCACTGTTTACAAATATTGCCAACTGTCTTTCATCTCACTATGTACGTATGTTTGCATTAATTTCACATTAAGTCATTAGGTTTCTACACTTTCTTTATTCTCTTTTCTACTTCTCTCTTTCACCCACTCCTCAATCCCATTCGATGCACGTGAAGGAGGGGAGAAGTTTGGTCTCCCCGTCCGTGTCCTTGAAAGAGCTTCGTTCGCTGACGTTTGATGTTGGTGACGTACATGAGAAAAAGAGGGTCCTGACCTTCTTAGCCAATGACAGTGTAGCCTGTCAGAGAGATGGCGCGTCAGCCCACAAGGAGGGGGCACTACACCCAAACCAAGAACAGAAAGAAACCCAGACAGTCTTTGATGGAACAAATGACTGTGTACCTGAGACCGAGCAGACAGAGAAACCAAGCAGGACAGAGCGTGGAGAACAGGAAAGAACAGATGAGACTGGAGAGGGAGGACATGAAGAACAGACTGAAGATACAGAAGAGAGAGATGGGGAAACAGAAGAGACTGACAGAGAGTCCAAGCAGGAGAACCTGGAAAAAAGTGGCGCAGAGTCAGAGAATGTCAATGAGGTGGCTGTTGCTGAACTAGTGGACATAACCACAGAGGAGAATCTCATTGTCAGACAGGATTCCACAAGTGACACTGTGCTGGATTTGAGTGTACCCAAACCATAGAAATAGAATGAATAGAACAGGCTTGGAACCTCTAACCCTGGCAATTTGACTGGTGAACTCATTGGTACACTCGCACTGGCTGCCTGGTATTGTGATGCAATAATTTCCATTGTAATATAGAATGTTCCTTCAAATTATGTTAACTGATGTGGCTCATGCAATATAATGGAATTTTTGTAATGTCAGTTGAGTATAATCAACATATTACAGCACATATTGATGAGTACACAATAGGAGCAAAGCAGGACGTTAAATAAAAAGTGCACCGTACACTTCCTTTTTTCTTCCATTATTTTTACTTCCTGCTTTGCTCCTATGGATACACTCGCAATGACCACAGTCCACCCATTATGCCATAGTTTACTTGAATGGGGACATTCTTTCTATTCATTATATTTCTGCGATCCAAACCTCCTAAATCCAGAATGAGCCATCAACCTCTGAGAGGCTTGAGTCAGCGAAACCTGCATCTGAGCAAGGAGAGGTGACAGCAGTCAAGTAGTGTGATGGATACAGATAATGCAGAGGATACAGGGGGAGACAGAGATGGAGGAGATGGAGACACAGAGGGAGGTGGATATGGAAATTAAGTGGGACAGTGGAGGAAACGTCAGGAAAGAAGAGGACTTCATAATGGAGGTCATCGCTGACCCCAGTGCTGACCTCATTGACGGCGAACCTGACAGTTTTGTCATCAAGGAACTCGACATTGACGATGTCACAGACAGGAAGCTCGAGTTTGTTTCGGAGAGTACCCGTGGTGCCGAGCTTGAGGTCATTACCAATGACATTGAGAAGATAAGACAAAAGCTCAAACCTATGTCTCCCAAAACTCATAAGGTACCAAAGGCTGCCCCTGGCTTCCACCCTGACAAGATGCTAGTGCAGTGTTTGAGCTAGCAGAAAGTGTGTAGTGTTTGGCTTGATAGGCTCCCAGTCTGTGTTTTATTTTTATTTTTTTACCTTTATTTTAACTAGGCATGTCAGTTAAGGACAAATTCTTATTTACAATGACGGCCTACCCCGGCCAAACCCTGTGTATAGTACCTCCTTCCAGTCCTAGGCGCTACGTTTTTGTATGTTAATCCATGTGGTCACCACCTTACACTTCCTTTCTTTGCTCCCTTCATCTCTTCCCTCTTCTCTCCTAATAAATTGTTATTTTTGTGCTTCGTCACATTCTGATTGCGTAAGCGTGACGGCTGTTATTTCTTTCTTCTAGACATCAGGCACCCCCTCGCAGAAAGAGTACGAGCTTCAGAGAGAGAACCTAAAGCTTTCCTCCGAGAAGCTGGAGCTCTGCTTTCAACTGGAACAGGCCAACAACGACCTACCCAGACTAAAGGTATGGTAGATACATTATGGGGGGGGGTTTGACTAAAAACATAGCTGTAGATCATTAGCTCCCTTTCAACTGGGGCCTTGAAGCCCAATAACTTAAGCCATGTTAAGCAACCGGTTAAGACCTCAGTGGATAGGTGGATTTTAAGACCTTTGGTCTGTTAATACCTGCCAGAGATGTTTGTTTTCCAGCTTATCCAATGATACCCTCTCTACTTTACTGATAGGACCAAGTTGCAGACCTCAAAGAGATGTACAACGTTCTGAAGAAGGAAAAGGCGGAGGTGGAGAAAAAACTGGGCCACGTCCGTGGGGTAGGTCAATCCTAGTCTTGTGCAGGGGTTAAAGTTCTCAGTCTCTGCAACAGATTTTAGTCATATGGATGACGCATTAGGTTTGAGTCTAAAATAATATTTTTTGTGGGGGGTTATTATTTAGGGTTAATATTTATATATATATTTTCAAATAACTGCCCATTTTTCTGGCCCGTAAACCCATTTTGACAAACAAATCAGTCATTAAAAAAAGGCTGTCCGTTAAATTTCAAAATCCTGATGTGGCTCTAGAGCCAAAAGGTTTGCCATGGAATTTTTTGACTGAAAAAGTTTAAATCATGGGATTTTTTTTGTGCTTTAATGCCTGCTTGTGTACGCTGGTGACTAGGTATCTACACTGAGTATACAAAACATTTAGAACAGCTGCTCTTTTTTTACATTTTATTTCACCTTTATTTAACCAGGTTGAGAACAAGTTCTCATTTACAACTGCGAGCTGGCCAAGATAAAGCAAAGCAGTTTGACACATACAACAACACAGAGTTACACATGGAGTAAACAAACATACAATCAATAATTGTATTTTCCATGACATAGACTGACCATGTAACTACTTAATGTATAACCTAGAGCAGGGGTTCTAAATCTTTGTTTCGTGACCCGCCAATTGAGGTGTCTTTTGATTCACGACCTACCATAAGGGTTAAGCGGTGAAAAAACATACATAGACCAAAGACTCTTTCCATGACACAGACTGACCAGGTGAATCCAGGTAAGAACTATGATCCTTTATTGATGTCTCTTGTTAAATCCACTTCAATCCGTGTAGAGATGAAGATGAGCAAGACAATATTAGGAAGGTGTTCTTAATGTTTTGTAAACTCAGTGTATACAGATGTCGTATTCCCATGTGGTCAGGCTGTAATTCTACTCTATCCACCTGTCTGTTTTCACTCTTGTTTTACTGACATGGCTCGTAGAGAGGTTCTCACTTTACAGTCAATTTAACCATCTAGTAACAGTGTATTATACAACAACTGGATCACACGACTGAATGAAACTCTTTCCTGTCCACTGTAGGCGGGTCGCAGCGGTAAAACTGTGCCAGAGTTGGAGAAGACCATCGGGCTGATGAAGAGGGTGGTGGATAGGGTGCAGAGGGAGAACGAGACGCTGAAGAAAACTCCAGCAGCACTGAGTCAGGAACAGCTCACAGCTCTGGAACGCAAGCATGAAAAACTCAAGGTGAACTCTAGTTGAACTACTTGTGTAATAGGGCATGAGTTGTCCTATTACATGTTTAACAACCAGTGGAGCTGTTATAGCCCTTCAAAACTGCTCGAAGGTTATGCTGTTCAAGTTCAAATGTTTTTAAGATGTATTTTGTCCTCTGGCTCTCCATCTTCTCTAGAATGATTACGAGAAGCTCAAGAGAAACACAGAAACACAGCTGAGCTCCAGACTAGAGACCAAAACCAAAGGAGTGGAGAAAATTGTGATGGAAAACGAACATTTACGGAAAGAGATTAAAAGGGTATGTGTTCCGCCCCGTCCCCTTCTCATGGGATGCATAATAGTTACAACATTTAGTCAAGTCTCAGGACTCATTTAAAAAAAAATGTGTTGCAGGAGACTGAGGCTACGGAGAGGCTGAGGATGGCCAAGACCAGTCTAGAGATGACCAATGAGAAGCTGGAGGCTGAGCTGGAGGAGGCCAGACAACAGCTAGTGGCAGCCCAGTCCAGGGTCATCCCTGAGGGGGTCGAAAGTAAGACCTGGAAGGCCACTGTGGTAACAAGGTGAGGGATCCGTTGAAATTAACGAAGTCAACCACTCAGTCCTCACTCCTGTTCTCATCTGACTAAAAGACACGAGTGAACTCACTAACCCTGTTTCTTGGACTGTAACTACTTAATGTATAAGCTAGAGCAGGGGTTCTAAAACTTTGTTTCGTGACCCGCCAATTGAGGTGTCTTTTGAGTCACGACCTACCATAAGGGTTAAGCGGTGAAAAAACATACATAGACCAAAGAATAAGTAAAAATATATATATAATCTTGGCAGCAGAAAATGTTGTAGTTAAGCTAATTTCCTGCAATTCTACACATTTTACCATGGTTAATGCTGTGTTTATGCTCAAACATTATAACAAAATCAATGGGGGCCTGATTGTCTAGTGTTTCTTTTGTTGATTGTAAGTTCTCCAAGATTATAGGCTATTATTTAAAAATATATACGCTACCTTTCAAAAGTTTGGGGTCACATAGAAATGTCCTTGTTTTTGAAAGAAAATCAAATTTTTTGGTCCATTAAAATAACATCAAATTGATCAGAAATACAGTGTAGACATTGTGAATGACTATTGTAGCTGGAAACGGCTGATTTTTTATGGAATATCTACATGGACGTACAGAGGCCCATTATCAACCACCATCACTCCTGTGTTCCAATGGCACGTTGTGTTAGCTAATCCAAGTTTATAATTTTAAAAGGCTAATTGATCATTAGAAAACCCTTTTGCAATTATGTTAGCACAGCTGAAAGCTGTTGTTATGATTAAAGAAGCCATAAAACTGGCCATCTTTAAACTATCTGGAGTATCAGCATTTGTGGGTTCGATTACAGGCTCAAAATGTCCAGAAACAAAGAACTTTCTTCTGAAACTCGTCAGTCTATTCTTGTTCTGAGAAATGAAGGCTATTCCATGCGAGAAATTGTCAAGAAACTGAAGATCTCGTACAACTCTGTGTACTACTCCCTTCACAGAACAGCGCCAACTGGCTCTAGCCAGAATATACAGAGTGGGAGGCCCCGGTGCACAACTGAGCAAGAGAACAAGTATATTAGAGTGTCTAGTTTGAGAAACAGATGCCTCACAAGTCCTCAACTGGAAGCTTCATTAAGTGCTACCCACAAAACACCAGTCTCAACGTCAACAGTGAAGAGGCGATTCAGGAATGCTGGCCTTCTAGGCAGAGTTCCTCTGTCCAGTGTCTGTGTTCTTTTGCTCATCTTAATATTTTATTTTTATTGGCCAGTCTGAGATATGTATTTTTCTTTGCAACTCTGCCTAGAAGACCAGCATCCCGGAGTCGCCTCTTCAATTTTCCGGATTGACTGGCCTTCGTATCTTAAAGTAATGATGGACTGTCATTTCTCTTTGCTTATTTGAGCTGTTCTTGCCATAATATGGACTTGATCTTTTACCAAATAGGGCTATATTCTGTATACCACCCCTACCTTGTCACACCACAACTGATTGGCTCAAACTCATTAAGAAGGAAAGAAATTCCACAAATTAAAAACAAAGCACACCTGTTAATTGAAATGCATTCCAGGTGACTACCTCATGAAGCTGGTTGAGAGACTGCCAAGAGTGTGCAAAGCTGTCATCAAGGCAAAGGGTGGCTACTTTGAAGAATTTAACACTTTTTTGGTTACTACATGATTCCATGTGTTATTTCATCGTTTTGATGTCTTCACTATTATTCCACAATGTACAAAATAAGAAAAACCCTGAAATGAAGTGTGTCCAAACTTTTGACTGGTACTGTTCAGAAAATTGCAATGCACAACAGTTTTTATCCCGCAACCTGCATGGACCCCTGCCACAACCTACAAGTGGGTCCCGACTGACAGTTTGGGAACCACTGACCTAAAGAACAAACATCTAGATCTGGTAGAATACCAAGCCAATGTAGACTACAGTGGGGTGTCTTGAAACTAGATAGCTGACTGAAAAGGGGTTGGTTTCCCTCCCTTCAGGATGTTTGAGAGTAAGATGAAAGCACTGGAGCAGGACATCAGCCAGAAGAACTCCAGTCTCTCAGAGGTCAGGCTGCAGCTGCGAGAGGCCAGTGAGAGGGAGGAGAAAGCACAGCGAGTCGCCAGCCAACTACAGGAGCAGGTAAGCGTAAGAGCTCCACACAGAGAAAAATTAAGAATCGCACAGTGATTTCACAGTCTACGCAATCAGAGCTATGTCGGATCTGTTGCGTAGACTGTGAAATCACTGTGCGATTCTTAATTTTTCTCAATGGTTGAGCCTCAAATGGCACCCTGTTCCCTATATAGTGCAATACTTTTAACCACGGCTCATAGGGCTCTGTTCAAAAGTAGTGTACTACATACAGAATAGAGTGCCATATATGATGTACTATTGTCGTTCTGGGCCAATCAAACCAGATTGTTTATATAAAGACAATGAAGTAGCATTCTAGTACTATGCTACATTATTTTCATGGTGGTGAAAACTGTTTTTGTTTGTTCTGAAGGTGAAGCTGTTAAACAACTTTCCCACCACAGCAAACACTGAGTCAGGCCTCGCCAAGGAGTTCCAGTCAACGAGGTGAATATATCCTATAGGCCAGCTCTTCAATGTAGACAAACTTGTGATACATCTAACCTGATTGCCTTTGCATACAATAGCATTACAAACATATGGTTCACACATAGCTAACATGGGAATGCGTAATCAAAATGTGTTAGCTATGTGTGAACCATATGTTAATGTAAAACCAAAGTGAAGGAAATTGAAAACAGCATTTATGTTTGTAATATCCATTACTACTCCAACGGGTCAAATTTGGTGATGAAAATTATACATTTGATTTGCCATCCATTAGTCACACAGGAATGTCTATCCCATTTTGTCTTTAGATTGACCAATAACCAGCTTGAGAGGGAGAAGGAAGAGCTGGTACAGAAGTGTAGTGACTACACTAAGAAGTATGAGACAACCTCTGCTAGGCCAGGTGAGACATGTAAAAGCAAAGTGGTCCTGTTTGACAACTTTCCACTTCAAGGTGGAAGATGTGCATTATTGATGTGTTCATGCATGTTCTGTGACGTCAAACAAAACATGTACTGTTCAGGAATGATGCAGAACCTAAACAGGCGCAGTAACGAACTAGCACAACTTGCACATCAACAAGTGTCATGTTTTTGTCGTCAGGGTATGAGGAGCTACAAGCCCTGCTGAAGGCCACTGGAGAGGAAAAAAAACACTTGCAGGTATTGTGACTTCTCCGATCTATTACCTCATCTATTTGGGTTGTTTTGAGTGTAGAAAAGTAAAAACATTAAAACAAATTGTATCTATTCCTCTGTGAACATATTTTTGATTACCTTCCCGATTCCAGGCCGAAGTAAAAAAGATGAAGATGGAACTGGAGAACTTTGACCCGACATTCTTTGAGGAGATTGAGGATCTAAAGTTTAATTACAATCTGGAGGTGAAGAAGAACATTGTTCTGGAGGAGCAACTGAAGAAAGTGTGTGAACAGTTTGGTGTAGCAGCTGCAGATATCCCTGATGTGTCCATCAGCTAACACAGGATGGATATTGTGCCTTTTAAACCATTAAATGTCTTAAATATATAGTATTTATATGGTTTTAATGTGAATGTCGTCTAGAAGATGAATGTAATTGTGTTTCTCCTCCTAAGGCAGTTTTGTTCAGACAATGTAGCAGGGATTTTACATGTCAAACAGTTTTGTACATTTGTATACAGTGCCTTCAGAAAATATTCATACCCCTTATTCCACATTTTGTTGTGTTACAGCCTGAATGTATTTTATTTATGTTGATCCATCTACACACAATTCACCATAATGACAAAATGAAAACGTGCTTTTAGAAATGTATTGGAAATGAAGTACATATATCTAATTTGCATAAGGATTCACACCCCTGAGTCAATCAATCAATACATGTTAGAATCACCTTTGGCAGTGATTACAGCTGTGAGTTTTTCTGCGTACTTCTCTAAGAGCTTTGCACACCTGGATTGTACAATATTTGCACATTATTGTTTTTACAATTCTTCAAACTCTGTCAAGTTGGTTGTTGATCATTGCTATAGACAATTTCAAGTCTTGCCATACATTTTCAAGCTGATTTAAGTCAAAAATGTAACTAGGCCACTCAGGAACATTCAATGCCTTGAAAAGCAACTCCAATGTAAATTTAGCCTTGTGTTTTAGATTGTCCTGCTGAAAGGTGAATTTGTCTCCCAGTGTGTTGGAAAGCAGACTGAATCAGGGTTTCCTCTAGGATTCTGCATGTGCTTAGCTCTATTCTGTTTATTTTTATCATAAGAAACTCCCTAGGCCTTGCCAATGACAAGCATACCCATAACATGATGCAGCCACCACCATGATTGAAAATATAAAGAGTGGTACTCAGTGATGTTGGATTTGCCCACAAAGCTTTGTATTCAGGACATAAAGTTCATTTCTTTGCCACATTTATTTTGCAGTTTTACTTTAGTGCCTTATTACGAACAGGTTTTGCATGTTTTGGAATATTTTTATTCTGTACAGGCTTTCTTCTTTTCACTCTGTCATTTGGGTTAGTATTGTGGAGTAACTACAATGTTGTTGATCCATCCTCAATTTTCTCCTATCACAACTGTTTTAAAGTCATGGTGAAATCCCTGAGCAGGTTTCCTTCCTCTCTGGCAACTTAGTTAGGAAGGATCCCTGTATCTTTGTAGTGACTGGGTGTATTGATACACCATCCAAAGTGTAATTAATAACTTCACCATGCTCAAAGGGATATTCAACGTCTGCTTTTTTATTTTTTACCCATCAATAGGTGCCTTTTTTTCCCGGTTGAATCTGTGTTTGAAATTCACTGTTCAATGTCATTGCTGGGGGGTGCTAGAAAGTTAGCTGTCAGAAATATTACAACTTAAACTTGCTTTAATTACATCTGTCTGCATATTTCAAGACATGCCATATGGGGGTATTGTGAGATACACAATGTGCTGGACGATTATTTTCTCATTTTTTATTAAAGGCTTGGAAGTAAATCAATCCGCCATCATTGACACAATGGACAAATCTAATTATATATTATTGAAATAGCATGGGTGACTGAGAAGAACAAATTGGTGCAATTTAGGCCCAGGTGGCAAGTGATGATGCAGGCACTGGGAATGGGTGTGTGAGCATGCATGTCTGGGCAGAAGAGATTTGGTTACTGTTTGTATGTAAATACGTTTGTTTTGTTTTGGAGGAGAGAAAAGGGACAAATAAAATATTTTAAAATTTAAATTAACTTCTCAACTAAGGGACATTACAGATAATTATACCTGTGGGGTACCGAGATGAGGTAGTAAATCAAAAATCATGTTATAAAAAAAATCTATTCAACTTTTGAAAACATTAACTTTTTTTCCATAACAAAGTGGTTGAATACTTAAGACATTTCAGCTTTTCTTTTTTAATTTAAAAACATAATTCCACTTGGACATTGAGGTATTGTGTGGAGGCCAGTGACACAACATCTCAATTTAATACATTTTAAATTCAGGCTGCAACACAACAAAATGTGTAAAAAGTTAAGGGGTGTGAATACTTTCTGAAGGCACAGTATGTTGGCTAGATTGTGTTTGATACGTTTTCTATTGCGTTACTTCTATCAATAAAGTAGATTTAATGTGCATATGTGTACATCAGTGGCCAAACTGTGCTTTTAATTTAAGGGCAAAAACCATTTGGAATAGCTTTTGAAATAGATATTTGGTCAAAATATATGTACATTTACATGATACTTAGGCTGCACATATTCAATATATTTACAGGCTTTTTATTGGGCAGGTTCGTTCATATTGGAAGACATATAGCCAGGTTAAACCAGATTGAACACTGCACTCACCATTGTGACTGGTGACCCCACTATTTAGTCTGGTTCAACCATACTAATGGTAATACAGTATGGAAGCTTACAGTCCTGGAGCAAGGCCCCTAAATCTGGACCGTCAGGCTCTCTTGTGGTGACGACATCTCAGTGATTTCTTAAGGTCTGTCCCTCGAGTTAGAACATGTGTGATAGTAGTACAGCAATGGTAGCTTTCTCTGCGTTCCATCAGAGACATTCTTAAGAGTGTTCAGGACCATCACAGGATTCACGCATGAACCCCACATAATTTTTTCCCCCAACATGGCCGCCAAACAACTAAAAAGGGTCTTATTGGATAAATGTTGCATTACCATACCTGTATGAAAAAAATGATATTATTCCCAATATCTTGAAATGTTCTTAGTGATGTAGAATACACAACCAAATTAGCCAGGTGTGCTATAACATATAACAATGTTAAATGACTTGACATAATTGTGGTTAGAATATGCCCAAGAAGCTGTTATGATCAGTAATTGCTATATTTAATCTTCAAACATGGATATGTACATGTGAATAGACATGGATGTGAGCTGATGAAAATTATATTAACTGTTTTCATTAACAGAGGACTGCATACATTACAATGTAAAATTCCATAGGAATGCCAATACGTTTTAACCTAATATCTGGATGATGAGAGCAGCAAACCATTACACATAGTTAGTCTAAATCAAGATGTATTCTAATACAATTATATTCCATACAGGTATGGTAATGCAAAATGTATCCGATAACACCCAATTGAGTTGTTTGGCGGCCATATTGGAAAAAGGCTTCAGTGAGGTTAATGCTGTAGTGGCCCTGTATCTACAAATATGTTTTAAACCCTGTTCTAGCTGAGCGTGTGAAATGTGGTGTTCCTATCACCGAAGATACAATCCAAAGGCGTAGCTGCCCCATTACATGTAATTCAATGGTTAAGCTTAAAATGTTCTAATGTCAACGGCACAATATGGGTGATTTTATTTTTACAATAGTTGTAGCTAGCGCATTCAAAGTAGGTAATATTATATATCATTTGAAATGTAATTTCATGACTTGTTAAACAAAGTTTTAAATGTATGCGGATTTCCTTTTTAAAGCAATTTATACAGGTCCATCTAATATGTACCATAGAGGTCAAAGTTCTGTTGACCTGAACATTGCGAGAATGTATCTGATGGATAGCTGTGAATCTAAGCTTTCTAATGCTATATGATTACAGGGTATACGTGAGCAATAACTTGTTGTATACTGACATTGTCTGTCATAGGGTAAAATCCCTATGGGAAAAATTAATGGGATGGAGGGATGAATGAAAGTGATAACACAGAAAGCTGCCATTGCTGCACTGCCATCTCACATTTCCAACTCTAAGGACATAGACCTTCACATAATCACTATGAGACATTATTACCCCAAGTGAGCCTGACCGACCCATGAATTATTACAAACAGGAATGTTTCTTAAGACTCCGGGCAGCTCCTGGTGGATTTAGGGATAAAGGTCTTCTGACCTAAATAGGACTTCCTGGTTAAATAAAGGTTAAGGGTCAAACTGGATGTCCTGCAGTCTGCTGAAGCGATGTCCGTTTAACTGGGATAGAGATGTAAACAAGTCCTTGCTGGTGATGTCATACTCTCGTATGGTCCCGTCGACGTGGACGACCACAGGCCGAGCGTTCAGGATGGTGTCGCCATCCGGCCATCTCAGCCCCAGGTGATGACGATGGAGCTACAGCCAAACAAACAAACACTGGTTTTACCACTTAAATGTCAAAGCTTCTGACCTAGAGGTAACAAAATAACACACTTTTCATAATTTCATTATGATGTGACGAAAGAAAACTAACAAAGAAAATCTGAAGACATACCACAGTCCAAGTCTCAATTTAATTGCATAATAGGAGGAGCCTCTGATGGGTTCTAGAGCGCTTACCTTGACCAGTGTCCCGTCATTACAGTGCCAGACAATGCCCTCAACACGGCCCTCCTGGCTGTCCTGGAACCAGGAACACAACTGCTGGTAGTCCACCGGGGGAGGGTTCCTGATGTGTACACTCCCATGGGCAACCAGGACGTGGACAGGCTGCTTTTTACTTCCCAACCCTGTCAGAAACGACACAATATTTAGATGATCTTGCTAAAAGGCCACGTTCAGAAGTGCATGTATACATGTACAGTGGAGGACTTGGACTGTATGTCACATTTACCATATGGGTTCCCATTGACGTTGGTTCCAATAAGCTCCAGGGTTTGCTCCAGGAGATCAGCCAGTGGTACCATGGTGATCTCTAGCAGGTCTTCATTCTCAGCACTGGGCCTCAGAACCAGCGCTACACCAGCATCATAGTCCACAACAGACGAGTGCCAACAGTACTGCTTGTTGTCTTTCTCCACTGGAACCCAACCTAAACATACATTGAAAAAGTACAATCAGTATTTTAGTTTCCATATAAAGGACATACTGTTTGTAAATAGAAAATAGTGAAAAGCGAGTGACAGGCCTTTTAGTTAATCAGTGTCCGGGAAACCAGCTCGAGGAGTGTGTCCATATATTAGTGTCCCACCTGGGATGTGTCCGTGGTCATCTGGTACAGGCTGTCCATTGTGGTGCTGAACTCTGTGTGCCGGGACCCAAGACTCTGGAACCGTCTTAAAGTCTTCTTTCACATTCCAGGTGAAACCTTTGTAACTTTTGTGGGAATACTGATGCTTCTTGAACCTCTTGTCTGCCTGCTTGGTGGGCTTCCGATCTAGTCGAGCCCAGAGGTATGATTGCCCTGGAAAAGAAAGAAACCATTTACAGTGTAGACATTTCATTGAGGGAGCTTCATTTTTTCCATAACGAGGGCATAAAGGCCCAGGTGTGTGGACTGCAATGTTAATTTATGCAGTGTTAATTTATGCAGTTCAACGCTCACCTTTATAAATTGAAACATAGCAGCAGGTGCCATCCAGCTTTTCTGTGGCAAGTGCACAGTCAATATTCGATTCCAGTGCTATAGGGTTCACATTTTCAGTGGCTACAACCTGAAATTGCTGTTAGAAAAAAAGATAACAAAGAGGGACATGTCATTACAGCGAAGATTTCCTGCATAGTAGGTGCAACTGACTGTCTTTTTTTAGCAGCTACCGGTAAATCAAAGTTGCTAAAAAATATATATATCAATCATAACCTAAAAACTATGGTCATATTTTGTTGTATTATGCAATATCAATTGAAATGTGTTTGTTGTCATAGAATATACATGAAGATATGTGCATCTTATGGTGTTTTCACATATATTCCTCTAACTCTGGGGTAAAAAAGGAAAATAACTGTTCTCTTTGTATTCACACTTCCCTTGCCTTTGAATGAGGACTCAGCTCTTGCCAGTTCCTTTCACCTATTTTGTGATTTGAGTTCTCCTTGCCTTCACATTGCTATGTTTAGAAAGTTACCAAGATATTTTTCTAACAATCCACTCTGGGTTTTTACCTTGTGCAAGACAAGCCATTCTATCAGAATGTGTTATCAGACAGCTAGATATACTAACTTACATTTTGGAGGTTAATAGATTGCATTTAGTTAAAAGATGAGAGAATACATTGTAATCAGAAGATACTATGAACATGTAAATATAATTGGTAACAGAATAAATAGCCGTTTATTCTGTAACACCGTTTCCCCTGCCATAACCCCTCATATTGGTGCCACAAAAGAGAGAAGATGGTGAAATCACCCTTACATTGGACACATTTCAAGAGCTCAACTGGGCCGCGTTCAGCAGGACAACGTTGATAGAAATGTATGATGTAGCTAGAGCAAACATATCTTTGGTATATATAATATTAAATCACGTCAGCTTTAGTCATGGCATTTCTATCTGCAACGTTCCACGTTTTCGTACTAAACATGGCTCTGGTTTTCATTCAATGGGGTAACATTAGACTGCATCACTAACCAATAAACTGCTGCTGTGTTGACGTATTAGCTAGTTAGCATTAGCTTAGTATCCACCTAACTATTGTGCAGAGTAAGAATCATAACAAAACGTAGCTATTAGGACAACAAATACAACATTAATCTTCAAAACCATTAATATATACAGTAGTATTTAGGATATATTCCAACTGTTAATTTGAGTTATTTTACCTGTTATTTCACCTAACTAGTTTGCAACGCACGTTAGCGATCTAACGTTAGCTGCTAACTGCAGTAATTCATACTCACTTGACATTCGCGTTTTCTGGATTGTTCCTCTTTCACCTCAGTCAAAAACACACAAGATATCTTTTGCTGCACAGAACCGAAACGTCGCATTATGGCAGACTTCCGTTAATACGGAATAATTCAGATCAAAGAGAGAAGTAATGTTCTGCCTCGAACTCGTTATTTTCCGGGTATAGTAACCACTAGATATTATTGAGCATGCGCAAAGCCAAAATCGACAGTAGGAACACCGTGTTGTGTTTATTATGGATCCCCATTAGCTGCTGCTACTCTTCCTGCGGTCCAGTAAAATTAAGGCAGTTTATACATTACATTACAATACATTCACAATGTCTCTTCTCCACCGGTACCACATATCTAATAGTACAAAATCCACGTGTACATGTGTGTATGCATGTGTCTGTGCCTATGTTTGTGTTGCTGCTTCACAGTCCCCGCTGTTCCATAAGGTGTATTTGTATCTGCTTTTCTGCTTTTTTAATCAAATTTTACTGCTTGCTTCAGTTACTTGATGTGGAATAGAGTTCCATGTAGTCATGGCTCTATATAGTACTGTGCGCCTCCCAAAGTCTGTTCTGGACTTGGGGACTGTGAAGAGACCTCTTGTGGCATGTCTTGTGGCGTATGCATGGGTTTCTGAGCTGTGTGCCAGTAGTTCAAACAGACAGCTACAACTCGGTGCATTCAACATGTCAATACCTCTCGTAAATACAAGTAGTGATGAAGTCAATCTCTCCTCCACTTTTAGCCAGGAGAGACTGACATGCATATTATTAATATTATTAATATTAGCTCTCTGTGTACATCCAAGGACCAGCCATGCTGCCCTGTTACGAGCCAATTGCAATTTTCCTTAGTCCCTTTTTGTTGCACCTGACCACATGACTGAACAATAGTCCAGGTGTGACAAAACTAGAGCCTGTAGGACCTGCCTTGTTGATAGTGCTGTTAAGAAGGTAGAGTAGCGCTTTATTATGGACAGACTTCTCCCCATCTTAGCTACTGTTGTATCAATATGTTTTGACTGTGACAGTTTACAATCTAGTGTTACTCCAAGCAGTTTGGTCACTACAACTTGCTCAATTTCCACATTACTTATTACAATATTTAGTTGAGGTTTATGGTTTAGTGAATGATTTTTCCCAAGTATGCTTTTAGTTTTAGAAATATTTAGGTCTAACTTATTCCTTGCCACCCACTCTGAAACTAACTGCAGCTCTTAGTTAAGTGTTGCAGTCATTTCAGTCGCTGTTGTAGCTGACATGTATAGTGTTGAGTCATCCTCATACATAGATAGACACACTGGCTTTACTCATTAAAGAAGCCTCTCCTGCCAGTAGATGGCAGTGAAACGCAACCCTTACAAAAAAAGATTGCCGTTTTAAAACTGCAGTAAAAGTGCAGAATCTGCAGTCAACTGTGGTATTTTGGATGCAGTAATTATAGAATAACTGCAGTATGCTTTTGGATGCAGTATGCAGTATTTTCAGCAAACTGCAGTTACAGTATACTGCACTCTAACTGTAGTTATACTGCACTCTGACGGCAATATTTTTTTGTAAGGGAACAGTCTCCACCAACCCAAAACGTATTCTCTAGGCCAGTGGTTCCCAACCTATTTAGGTTACTGTACGCAGAGGCATCATGCCCATAGGGGGCACAGGGAGACATGCCCCCTTAGATTTGTCCTGTAACAATAATAATTTACAATTATATTTTTTTGGTTTTGTTTCTCTGTAATACTGCTATAGTCACCTTGCAATTTTATGAAAGCCCATTTAGGTTCCCAATCTCCCAACCTCATAACTAATGTTAGCTACCAAGAAGCCATTTCAAGCTATCAATTAAGTTAGATTCACTAGCTTGTCTAACTATCTTAGCTGGCATGCCTACTGGCAAGGTTGGTAGACTTTAGAAAAGCATGCAATAACTAAATGTACTGAATAAGACTCATATTCCTTTCTGTTACACGGATTTTATGTAGTTTCTGTAAAAAATTAAAAAAAACACCAGTCAGGAGGATACAGACAGCTCAAGATGTATGCTTAGATATGCAGAATTTTTTATATATATATTTTCTGACATACACTGCTCAAAAAAATAAAGGGAACAGTAAAATAACACATCCTAGATCTGAATGAATGAAATATTCTTATTAAATACTTTTTTCTTTACATAGTTGAATGTGCTGACAACAAAATCACACAAAAATTATCAATGGAAATCAAATTTATCAACCCATGGAGGTCTGGATTTGGAGTCACACTCAAAATTAAAGTGGAAAACCACACTACAGGCTGATCCAACTTTGATGTAATGTCCTTAAAACAAGTCAAAATGAGGTTCAGTAGTGTGTGTGGCCTCCACGTGCCTGTATGACCTCCCTACAATGCCTGGGCATGCTCCTGATGAGGTGGCGGATGGTCTCCTGAGGGATCTCCTCCCAGACCTGGACAGTCTGTGGTGCAACGTGGCTTTGGTGGATGGAGCGAGACATGATGTCCCAGATGTGCTCAATTGGATTCAGGTCTGGGGAACGGGCGTGCCAGTCCATAGCATCAATGCCTTCCTCTTGCAGGAACTGCTGACACTCTCCAGCCACATGAGGTCTAGCATTGTCTTGCATTAGGAGGAACCCAGGACCAACCGCACCAGCATATGGTCTCACAAGGGGTCTGAGGATCTCATCTCGGTACCTAATGGCAGTCAGGCTACCTCTGGCGAGCACATGGAGGGCTGTGCGGCCACCCAAAGAAATGCCACCCCACACCATGACTGACCCACCGCCAAACCGGTCATGCTGGAGGATGTTGCAGGCAGCAGAACGTTCTCCACGGCGTCTCCAGACTGTCACATTTGTCACATGTGTGCAGTGTGAACCTGCTTTCATCTGTGAAGAGCACAGGGCGCCAGTGGCGAATTTGCCAATCTTGGTGTTCTCTGGCAAATGCCAAATGTCCTGCACGGTGTTGGTCTGTAAGCACAACCCCCACCTGTGGACGTCGGGCCCTCATACCACCCTCATGGAGTCTGTTTCTGACCGTTTGAGCAGACACATGCACATTTGTGGCCTGCTGGAGGTAATTTTGCAGGGCTCTGGCAGTGCTCCTCCTGCTCCTCCTTGCACAAAGGTGGAGGTAGCGGTCCTGCTGCTGGGTTGTTGCCCTCCTACGGCCTCCTCCACGTCTCTTGATGTACTGGGCTGTCTCCTGGTAGCGCCTCCATGCTCTGGACACTACGCTGACAGACACAGCAAACCTTCTTGCCACAGCTCGCATTGATGTGCCATCCTGGATGAGCTGCACTACCTGAGCCACTTGTGTGGGTTGTAGACACCGTCTCATGCTACCACTAGAGTGAAAGCACCGCCAGCATTCAAAAGTGACCAAAACATCAGCCAGGAAGCATAGGAACTGAGAAATGGTCTGTGGTCACCACCTGCAGAACCACTCCTTTATTGGGGGTGTCTTGCTAATTGCCTATAATTTCCACCTGTTGTCTATTCCATTTGCACAACAGCATGTGAAATTTATTGTCAATCAGTGTTGCTTCCTAAGTGGACAGTTTGATTTCACAGAAGTGTGATTGACTTGGAGTTACATTGTGTTGTTTAAGTGTTCCCTTTATTTTTTTGAGCAGTGTATAATTAAGCATAATCAGTGCAGGAGCTCACCGGCACCTCAAATGTTCTACTGCTTGAGCTCCTGTTCCTCTTATAGAATATTAGCTCAAACATACCTGCAACCAAAATTGGGGCGGTAGGTAGCCTAGTGGTTAGATTGTTGGGCCAGTAATCAAAAGGTTGCTAGATCAAATCCCTGACCTTACAAGGTAAAAATATGTCATTCTGCCCATGAACAAGGCAGTTAACCCACTGTTCCCAGGCTGTCATTGTAAATAAGAATTTGTTCTTAACTGACTTGCCTAGTTAAATAAAGGTACATAAATAATGAGTACCAGAACCTGTCCAAGTCCATCACTGAGCATCATGCTCTGAAGATTGCAGTATAAAGTTGTTTCAGGTGTTTGAAAAACCTACATTTATCCAACTAGGCCCCCCGAACCAACTCCAGCCACCCTCAAGTACTTTGTGCCCCCTCAGATTTTTGGGGTGCGTGATGCCCCTGACTGTACCACCAGCTGCATTTTTTTTGACTGTACCGCCAGCCCTGAGTTCCTCGGAAGTACCCCCTCATGTGCATTGTACCAGTAAGCAAATACAAATCAGCCAGGCTAGACAATCTGGACCCTTTCTTTCTAAAATTATCTGCCAAAATTGTTGCCACCCCTATTACTAGCCTGTTCAACCTCTCTTTCGTGTCGTCTGAGATTCCCAAAGATTGGAAAGCAGCTGCGGTCATCCCCCTCTTCAAAGGGGGGGACACTTGACCCAAACTGCTACAGACATATCTATCCTACCATGCCTTTCTAAGGTCTTCGAAAGCCAAGTCAACAAACAGATTACCGACCATTTTGAATCTCACCATACCTTCTCTGCTATGCAATCTGGTTTCAGAGCTGATCATGGGTGCACCTCAGCCACGCTCAAGGTCCTAAATGATATCTTAACCACCATCGACAAGAAACATTACTGTGCAGCCATATTCATTGATCTGGCCAAGGCTTTCGACTCTGTCAATCACCACATCCTCATCGGCAGACTCGACAGCCTTGGTTCCACCTGTCCAACATCACTACTCTGGATGGCTCTGACTTAGAATACGTGGACAACTACAAATACTTAGGTGTCTGGTTAGACTGTAAACTCTCCTTCCAGACCCATATCAAACATCTCCAATCCAAAGTTAAATCTAGAATTGGCTTCCTATTTCGCAACAAAGCATCCTTCACTCATGCTGCCAAACATACCCTTGTAAAACTGACCATCCTACCAATCCTCGACTTTGGCGATGTCATTTACAAAATAGCCTCCAATACCCTACTCAACAAATTGGATGCAGTCTATCACAGTGCAATCAGTTTTGTCACCAAAGCCCCATATACTACCCACCATTGCGACCTGTACGCTCTCGTTGGCTGGCCCTCGCTTCATACTCGTCGCCAAACCCACTGGCTCCATGTCATCTACAAAACCCTGCTAGGTAAAGTCCCCCCTTATCTCAGCTCGCTGGTGACCATAGCATCTCCCACCTGTAGCACACGCTCCAGCAGGTATATCTCTCTAGTCACCCCCAAAACCAATTCTTTCTTTGGCCGCCTCTCCTTCCAGTTCTCTGCTGCCAATGACTGGAACGAACTACAAAAATCTCTGAAACTGGAAACACTTATCTCACTCACTAGCTTTAAGCACCAAGTGTCAGAGCAGCTCACAGATTACTGCACCTGTACATAGCCCACCTATAATTTAGCCCAAACAACTACCTCTTTCCCTACTGTATTTATTTATTTATTTTGCTCCTTTGTACCCCATTATTTTTATTTATACTTTGCACATTCTTCCATTGCAAATCTACCATTCCAGTGTTTTACTTGCTATATTGTATTCACTTTGCCACCATGGCCTTTTTTTGCCTTTACCTCCCTTATCTCACCTCATTTGCTCACATCGTATATAGACTTGTTTATACTGTATTATTGACTGTATGTTTGTTTTACTCCATGTGTAACTCTGTGTCGTTGTATGTGTCGAACTGCTTTGCTTTATCTTGGCCAGGTCGCAATTGTAAATGAGAACTTGTTCTCAACTTTCCTACCTGGTTAAATAAAGGTGAAATAAAAAATAAATGAATAAAATAAGTCTATGGTCTCGAGTCCTCTCAAGAACACACTGTGGATAGGCCAAGTACCCCCAGGGGTCCTAGTACCCTTGGCTGGGAACTACTGTGGATAGGCCAAGTACCCCCAGGAGTCCTAGTACCCCTGGTTGGAAACCACCGCACTAGACCCTACCCAATAAATCAACATTTTTGTAGCATTCATTTTTTGATTGAACAAAAGTGAAGATTTGCTGCAACTCATAAAACAAAATGTGACTTAAAACTGTACAAAAATACAAGTTGGACAGACAAATCAAATAAATCAATAAAAACAACTGAAATAAATAGATGACAGTGAATCTAGGCAAAGGAAAATATTTTAGTTCAATCATTTATAAAACAAAAAATACATTGAATTATCAGAAACATTATCTGAAAAAAACCTCTGCAGAGCTCTATTATTTTTACAGTTCCTAATACTTATTTCTGCAGTTCCTGTTAGTCAACAATATATTTAGCTAATGTATTTTTCAGCACTGTAAATCCCCCTCAACATGGCCATATACAGTGGGCCAAAAAAGTATTTAGTCAGCCACCAATTGTGCAAGTTCTCCCACTTAAAAAGATGAGAGAGGTCTGTAATTTTCATCATAGGTACACTTCAACTATGACCGACAAAATGAGAAAAAAAATCCAGAAAATCACATTGTAGGATTTTTAATTAATTTATTTGCAAATTATGGTGGAAAATAAGTATTTGGTCAATAACAAAAGTGTCTCAATACGTTGTTATATACCCTTTGTTGGCAATGACAGAGGTCAAACGTTTTCTGTAAGTCTTCACAAGGTTTTCACACACTGTTGCTGGTATTATGGCCCATTCCTCAATGCAGATCTCCTCTAGAGCAGTGATGTTTTGGGGCTGTTGCTGGGCAACACGGACTTTCAACTCCCTCCAAAGATTTTCTATGGGGTTGAGATCTAGAGACTGGCTAGGCCACTCCAGGGCCTTGAAATGCTTCTTACGAAGCCACTCCTTTGCCCGGGCCGTGTGTTTGGGATCATTGTCATGCTGAAAGACCCATCCACGTTTCATCTTCAATACCCTTGCTGATGGAAGGAGGTTTTCACTCAAAATCTCACAATACATGGCCCCATTCATTCTTTCCTTTACACGAATCAGTCGTCCTGGTCCCTTTGCAGAGAAACAGCCCCAAAGCATGATGTTTCCACCCCCATGCTTCACAGTAGGTATGGTGTTCTACTTACCCTACATTATTCATCTCATATGCATACGTATATACTGTACTCTATATCATCGACTGTATCCTTATGTAATACATGTATCACTAGCCACTTTAAACTATGCCACTTTGTTTACATACTCATCTCATTTGTACATACTGTACTCGATACCATCTACTGTATCTTGCCTATGCTGCTCTGTACCATCACTCATTCATATATCCTTATGTACATATTCTTTATCCCCTTACACTGTGTACAAGACAGTAGTTTTGGAATTGTTAGTTAGATTACTTGTTGGTTATTACTGCATTGTCGGAACTAGAAGCACAAGCATTTCGCTACACTCGCATTAACATCTGCTAACCATGTGTATGTGACAAATCAAATTTGATTTGATTTGATTTGATTTATTTGATTTGGATGCAACTCAGCATTCTTTGTCCTCCAAACACGACGAGTTGAGTTTTTACCAAAAAGTTATATTTTGGTTTCATCTGACATTCTCCCAATCTTCTTCTGGATCATCCAAATGCTCTCTAGCAAACTTCAGACGGGCCTGGACATGTACTGGCTTAAGTAGGGGGACACGTCTGGCACTGCAGGATTTGAGTCCCTGGCGGCGTAGTGTGTTACTAATGGTAGGCTTTGTTACTTTGGTCCCAGCTCTCTGCAGGTCATTCACTAGGTCCCCCCGTGTGGTTCTGGGATTTCTGCTCACCGTTCTTGTGATAATTTTGACTCCACGGGGTGAGATCTTGCGTGGAGCCCCAGATCGAGGGAGATTATCAGTGGTCTTGTATGTCTTCCATTTCCTAATAATTGCTCCCACAGTTGATTTCTTCAAACCAAGCTGCTTACCTATTGCAGATTCAGTCTTCCCAGCCTGGTGCAGGTCTACAATTTTGTTTCTGGTGTCCTTTGACAGCTCTTTGGTCTTGGCCATAGTGGAGTTTGGAGTGTGACTGTTTAAGGTTGTGGACAGGTGTCTTATACTGATAACAAGTTCAAACAGGTGTCATTAATACAGGTAACGAGTGGAGGACAGAGGAGCCTCTTAAAGAAGAAGTTACAGGTCTGTGAGACCCAGAAATCTTGCTTGTTTTTAGGTGACCAAATACTTATTTCCACCATAATTTGCAAATAAATTCATTAAGAAATCCTACAATGTGATTTTCTGGATTTTTTTTCTCATTTTGTCTGTCATAGTTGAAGTGTACCTATGATGAAAATTACAGGCCTCATCTTTTTAAGTGGGAGAACTTGCACAATTGGTGGCTGACTAAATACTTTTTTGCCTCACTGTATCGCTACTAAGGGCCATTTGTTGTGGTCTCTGGATTACTGACGATGATGTCACTGGTGAACTTCCTGTCTCCATTCTCCTCTCCTCCTTCTCTCTGTTGTGGGTCCTGCAGATCCATCTCACTGTCCGTGTGTCTCCACATCTCAGTCTCTATGTCATCCTTCAAGTTGTGCTGTACTCTGCGCCAGAATTGGATTGGGAATACACCCCTGGTCCTTTGAAGTAAATTTAAAGTAAATTTACATGGAGAGAAGAAGAGCAAATGGTAACATGTTACACGAACAGTTCTAGTGCATTTTTACCACAGACCGAAGATGCAACCCAGACACGTCAAAGGGGGTATAAAGCTGAAGCATCCGTTTAGTATATTTTCTCACCACCAAATTTGGTAGTGAGAAAAAGTCCAGTCACGGGTAGTGGGAGAGGATGGAACTAGGTGAAACTGAGCCGACATTCTGCTAATTTTCTCATCGACGAAACATCTGATCTCAATACATTTTTCTTTTCCCAAAACTACACTCTGTTACGAACAAAATTCACTACGTTTTATAGACTTGACGCTTTGCCAAAGTTTTTAAAAATTGCGTTGTTTCGAAGGAGTGCAAGGTCGAATTGAGTTTGTGCACATGCGCACTTCACAGAGGAGACGTTCCGTAACGGAAATATGCAAATACATGCTACAACGCGCCAATAGGATCTCGCTAGCTCGTGCTAGGCTTTGCCCACCTCTGCTTGTTCTGCATACCATGCTTCATTTGCTTCCACTGTAAACGACACAGATAAACTATTTTTGGTTAGTTATAAATATCTTCACGTATAATCATGTATAAAATCCTTATAATCAACGTCTAGTATAATATGTATAACATGCTTATGATCAAAGTACACAGCAATATAAACATAAGACCCACGTTTTGTAGTAACACACTGCTACTGCCGCAGCCAGCAAGGGTAGAACGACAAGGAGCGCCGTAGATATTGCTGAAAGGATAAAGGTGTGTCAAATATATTATAACAATCTAAAATGGAAGCTGATCATAAATGTAATTGACAATACAAAAAAAGCAATTTAAGGATTACCACCTACCTCCGACTGGGCTCTCGATGTGGTTGGAGGTGTTTTGAGAAGGAGAGGAAACGAGGGAGGAAGAGGTGAAAGACAAAAACGAGATGAGAGGTGGAGATGAGGGAGAGAAAGAGCTGGGGAGAGAGCGTGATGATGTGGGAAGTAAGTGAGAGAGGGAAGTGGGACAAGGGAGGGAGGAGGGGGATGGGGAGGGAGGAGGAGAAGTGGAGATGAAGCTGGTTGTTGACTGGACCAGGTAAGTGGTCGTTGTTGTGGTAGTGGGGGCCAATCTTGAGACTTGTGTTGTTGATTTAGGTGCTGGAACTTTAGGTGTTGTCTTGACCCTGTTTTTCACAGTTCTGGTAGTAGTTGGTGCTGATGTTGAGACTGTTGTAGTGGTCATAGTTTTTGTTGTGGTCTGGACTTTAGGTGTTGTGATATCCAAAGGATTCTCTAAATCTGCATGGGGTGAGCGAAGGCATTTTCAAGTCAATTTTCTAAAGTAAAGCACATTCAAACTATTTTTCAAATGCATTTTTCATTGCAACATGTTTATGATCAATGCTTTGCTTTAGTTAATTTAACATTCATTATAATTAAATATATGCAAGTTATATGTATGTACCTGTTAAATTGAAACAAAACACATGAAAGGGTTTGTTAATCGGTGCTCTCCATATTATTAACCCAATGTTATTCCTGCCACATTTCATGCTCTTCACAATGCGAGGGATAACTGCAATCTGTTCATCTATCCAGCCATATCTGTTTGAAAGACCACACATGAGATTATTTTGTAGTGGATATTTAAAAAAAGAGATATTTTATTTGTGCTGTGCTTTTTACAAATGTATTGGTAAAATGTATAATGTCTCTAGGAGATGTACAGTACAGATCTCCATCTTTAACAATACAGGAATTGTTACTTCTTGGAATTTATATTAATAAATATTTTACTATTTTGGTTAAACATGTAGAACTATCGACGTAATTTAACAAGCCTATTACCTCCACAATCCTGAATATGCACACATACACAATTTGCACTCCCTTAAAAGGGGACATACCCAGTGGGACATTTCTGCCACCACTCCACCCTACAGTGTTCAGCATACCCGCATGTCTCCAGTCCATGTTGGTGAGCAGTATGGACCTGTTCCCAGGTCGCTATGGTGATGTTCAGGAAGAGGCACATAGCTCTAGCCTGAGAGGCGTTCAGGGCATATTGATTCCCGTAAGACACCATGGACACTCCAGAGTTTCTGCCAACCTCAGGGAAAACTGCACAAGTCAAATCCATCAGATGGAATGTATTGCAATAAGAGTAGACTACACACAAGAGTACTGAAAACTGCAAAAAAATAAGTAACATTACTCTTATTTAAATAGATCTATGTGTAATGCATTGTAAGACTTGTCATAAGTTGTTGACTTTGAATAACTTGTTATAATGTCTTACTATCATCTAAAAATTATCCTAAATGACTTAATGTTTCATCCATTAAAGAAATTCCACATAGAAATACATTATATTATAAGCACATAAGACTTATGAGTGCTCATGCAAGCTTATAACAAACAATAAAGCATTATATCTGATTGCTTCAGGGAAGTGTAATCAAAATGGTTATAAATATGTATTGCCCGGGCCCATAGCAATGCAACGAAACTCTAAACATTTGCAGCATCCCTTCTTTCATATTGATACATTTACATTTTTTTTAAATCCCATCATATCAAAAAAGGTGCCTTACCTTTAATGAGATTGAATTCAAAAGTCAGTACATACACAGCCATGGTGAACAGAAAGCAAGAAAAGAGCCAGACCCTTGCCATGGTTTGTCTGGTAACATTTAATATCAGACTCTTAATGGTGCACTATAGTGAAGATGCTACCAGAATGAAGAGAGTGAGCGGGGCAACTTTCACCAAACAATGTCCACTTCCAGGGGTGACGACAGAGGTTGTGTCCAAAATGCCCTCTTATATGTATGGGCCCTGGTCAAAAGTAGTGCTCTTTAAAGGGAATTAGGGTACCATTTGAGACATAGTCAGAAAGGACACTGGGAAAGAGGAAACAGGAAGAGGGGCCAAATCTGTTTGGAGCCCCCGAATCGGGGGCCACACATACCTTTAAAAACCAAATGGGGGCATCTCTGGAGCACAGCCTGTTCTGGATTCACCTCTCACACATATATGTTTTTATTATTACATAATAACATATGGATTGTGAAATAACATCTTTTATTTGTAGAATATATTTTGGGTTCAGGAGGAGGGCGAATGTGAGCATTTGACCCAGGGTGAATTCATCATGAGATGTGATGAAATGTCATAACAAACAGCCAATGCATTGTCTACAAATGCACATAATATCATATGTAGCGGTTGATTTAGACCACAGTATCTGCCAGACAGGAAAACAATCAAGGACCCATTACTCATTTCGACAGGACCGGTTTTCAACCACTTCTGTTTTTGTTTCGCCAGCACTTAGTTCTAGCAGAGTTATGGTTGGTGTGACAGGCCAATCTATAATTGGAGGAGGCTCTTCTTCACAACATAGCACTGATTCTCAAGGGGTTTCCCCCCTGCTGCCTTTTGACCTGGTGATTGGAAGCTCTTCCCATCTCTTTAGAGCAACATGGAACTGTAGAATACCTGTCGCCAGGCACTCACATCAAAAGAATACAGGCGTGTTCACATAACCCAGTGAGGGTCAGTGGGTGCAACCAATTGATTTTTAAAGGGAGGCTTGGCTGAGGAAGATGTTGTGGCTTCGTTGTCGGGTTACTGCTTGAGATCGGAAACTATGTTTTAAGAATGGGACACGTTAACGAGTGATGTTCGGAATCAGAATTTTTTTCTCTCACACAACACAAAATAATTGCCAATTCCCCTTCCCATAATGACATCAAGAGAGTCATTAAGAAGACAGGAGGAAAGCCATTGTTGAATGAAAACAATTCATCAAACTACTAAACGATGCCACACTGCCTCCATCTTCCTGATAAACAACATAAACACACACAGAGGAAGTGTTAAAAAAAAATCCCGTATTTTCTCTGCGTCAAAGATTTTATGGTCTCATCTTCTGATCTGTAGATTTCCACGGCAAAACACCACATTTGATAGGTCCCATAGGAAACACAGGAAGCGGGTCGTAATGCATGGGATATTAGTATTGAGTCTTGTGATGTAATGCACGGTTCATAAACTGAGGATTGGAGGGGAGGGGGGGATCCTATCCTTTAAAACAGTTGCCACACTGATACAGTTGTGTTGAAATCTACACTGGATTGGTGTATAGCAGGGGTTCCCAACCTTTTTCAATTACTGTACCACCAACTGTATTTTGGCCTGGAGTACCCCTCTGGCTTTGTACCCGACTTACATATCTTAGACCACCTTTTGCAAAACTTTAAATACAAATGTCATCAGTGAATACACTGTTGTGTTTTGTTCACAGAATAGTAAGACATTATTTTCATCAGATAGGAAATTTGTGCACTTATGTTAACGGTTTCCGGCAGTCAGTAAATACTACTGCACAAAATTATAAATCATCCCATCAGTGTCATACCATGTACAATATAGGAAATATCTAGGCAATGGGACTGTCTAATGTTTATTTGTTACAATATCGTGGACATGCATAGATGCAGAGAATGAAGTTGGGTTAGTTCTAAGTAACTTTGGGTTACTCGGAAGTCATCATCCCCAACATTGTGACCTTCCATCACAGAGCTTTACTTTGTTACTTTGGTGTGGATTGAGGCCTATACATTCATATCAGTTGTGTTCCTTCACTGTATTCATCTTTCCTTATTTCTATTGTGGATTGTGTTTCTGTGCACCAATGGTCTACAAAACTATGAGCAAACCAGCCTATGTATTGAATACATGGATTTGGATGATACCGATTATTGAATCCAGCACACAATGTGCTTATTTTTTATTCAAATATTTATCAGGAATAATATTTGTTTTGATGTGTATGAAATATTTTGGTAAAATATGCATGAAAGGAGAGTAATTCTGCACCTTTGAATATTAATACTTCCAATTTTGATCATAATGATTTAGTGACTGCATTTTTTTTTTTAATCTATCTACTGGGATTTTAACTTTGTTTTGTCTGCTTGGACTTGATCGATAGGTATGATTTTGTTGATCTTTTTTTGGAGGCAGTCGAGTTCTTTTGATGAATGTATTTGCAATTTTCACATTATAATATATTTTTGATTAATATATGTATCTTTTGATACTGCATTTACTGTTTTGAAAATCGACGGCGTTCCAAAAAATGCTTGTACAGAGTGATAAAAACAGTAACTTGTACGTCATCTGAATATCTCAGTGTTAAAGACCTTGTCAAGCACATCCTGCCTGTTCAAGGTTACTGTAAAATACGGCCCTACACAGGTCTTGTGTCAAGGCCATTCTTTCTGGATACCATGCCAACCCCCAAACAATGCATCCAAAGCGCGTCATTCATAGAATACAGGAATTTCCCCAATTAAAATTTGTATAGATATAGTTTTAGTTATACAGGTTTTTGTCATTGAGATACTATCTCTTTTCCAAGAGAGACCTGGTCCAATAGCAGCAGGGGGAACAACGTTTCAGACAAAACAACTTACATACACTAACATAACATTAAACAAAACTATAAACACATACAGTACAAAAATGACATATTACGTTAAAAACACAAAAAAAACACAAAAAACACAAAAGTCTTGACTAAAAACAGCTGTCCTAAAGACAATTACACTATCATATATACATCGATCAAGTGCTTAAACTCCACCAACAAAACTAGATCATCAAATTTTAAAATGTCCAGGAGAGAATTCCAGGACCACGGAGCTAAGTAACTAAAACTATTTCTACCATGACCTGTTCTAATTTTTGGTACTGTTAGAAGCAAATGAGAAGGTGACAGTAATTTTTATTTATCTACTGACCTGACTAAAAAAGAACAGAGATAAAATGGCATGTTACCCAATTTGGCCTTAGAAATCAGTGTATACCAGTGTTTAAGCCTACGCAAGGTCAATGACGACCAGCCAACAGTGCTGCAGAGATTACAATGTGTTAGACGTTATTGATTTGTAACGAACCTGAGGGTTGCATGATAAGCTGAATCAAGTGCTCTCAGGGTAGTGGTTGAGGCCTGCATATATAAAACACTAAAATCTAAAGCCGCCAGTAATGTACAGTTGAAGAGCGGTATGACGGCTGCGTGGTCCGATGGTGTTTATACTTGCATACTATTGTTTGTACAGATGAACGTGGTGCCTTCAAGCGTTTGGAAATTGCTGCCAAGAATGAACCAGACTTGTGGAGGTCTACAATTTTTTTTCTGAGGTCTTTTTTTCTGATTTCTTTTGATTTTCCCATGATGTCAAGCAAAAAAGGCACTGAGTTTGAAGGTAGGCCTTGAAATACATCCACAGGTGCACCTCCAATTGACTCAAATGATGTCAATTAGCCTATCAGAAGCTTCTAAAGCCATGACATCGTTTTCTGGAATTTTCCAAGTTGTTTAAAGGCACAGTCAACTTAGTGTATGTAAACTTCTGACTCACTGGAATTGTGATACAGTGAATTATAAGTGAAATAATCTGTCTGTAAACAATTGTTTGAAAAATTACTTGTGTCATGCACAAAGTAGATGTCCTAACCGACTTGAGAAAACTATAGTTTAACAAGAAATTTGTGGAGTGGATGAAAAACAAGTTTTTATGACTCCAACCGAAGTTTATGTAAACTTCCCACTTCAACTGTACATACATTTTTATTTTATTTTATTTCACCTTTATTTACCGAGGTAGGCTAGTTGAGAACAAGTTCCATTTACAACTGAGACCTGGCCAAGAATAAAGCAAAGTAGTTTGACATATACAACAACAGAGTTACACATGGAATAAACAAAACATACGGTCAATAATAGAGTTGAAGAAAATCTATATACAGTGTGTGCAAATTAGGTAAGATAAGGGAGGTAAGGCAGGTGGAAAGCATGGCCAGCGGTAGAAAAATGCTTATTGAAATTCTCAATTATAGTGGATTTATCGGTGGTGACAGTGTTTCCTAGCCTCAGTGCAGTGGGCAGCTGGGAGGAGGTGATCTTATTCTCCATGGATTTTACAGCGTCCTAGAACTTTTGGGAGTTTGTGCTACAGGATGCAAATTTCTGTTTGAAAATGCTAGCCTTAGCTTTCCTAACTGCCTGTGTATATTGGTTCCTAACTTCCCTGAAAAGTTGCATATCACGGGGAATATTCGATGCTAATGCAGAACGCCACAGGATGTTTTTGTGCTGTTCAAGGGCAGACATGTCTGGAGTGAACCAAGGGCCATATCTGTTCCTGGTTCAACATTTTTTGAACGAAGCATGCTTGTTTAAGATGGTGAGGAAAGCACTTTTAAAGAATAACCAGGCATCCTCTACTGACGGGATGAGGTCAATATCATTCCAGGATACCCCAGCCAGGTCGATTAGAAAGGCCTTCTCGCTGAAGTGCTTTAGGGAGCATTTGACAGTGATGAGGGGTGGTTGTTTGACCACGCAATTCGGCAGTGATCTCTGAGATCTTGGTTGATAACAGCAGAGGTGTATTTGGAGGGCGAGTTGGTTAGGATGATATCTATGAGGGTGCCCGTGTTTACAGATTTGGGGTTGTACCTTGTAGGTTCATTGATAATTTGTGTGAGATTGAGGGCATCGAGCTTAGATTGTAGGATGGCCGGGGTGTTAAGCATGTCCCAGTTTAGGTCACCTAGCAGCACGAGCTCTAAAGATATATGGTTGCCAAGGCACAGCTGGGGGCAGAGGGTGGTCTATACGGTGAGAGACTTGTTTCTGGAAAGGTGGATATTTTAAATTAGAAGCTCAAATTGTTTGAGTACAGACCTGGATAGTAGGACAGAACTCTGCAGGCTATCTCTGCAGTAGATTGCAACACCGCCCCCTTTGGCAGTTCTATCTTGGCGGAAAATGTTATAGTTAGGATGGACATTTCTGGGGTTTTGGTGGTCTTCCTAAGCCAGCATTCAGACACGGCTAAGACATCCGGGTTTGCAGAGTGTGCTAAAGCAGTGAATAAAGCAAACTTAGGGAGGAGGCTTCTAATGTTAACATGCATAAAACCAAGGCCTTTACGGTTACAGAAGTCAACAAATGAGAGAACCTGGGGAATAGGAGTCGAGCTAGGCACTGTAGGTCCTGGATTAACCTCTACATCACCAGAGGAACAAATAATGTTATCATGATGCCACTTTGATTGAACGACGTTGTCATGGATGTTGTGTCTATTCATTCTTTGTAGTGATTCACGTGGAACCAAAGCAGGGCAGTGGGATTTGTTCTACTTTGACTGCTGTGTGTAAATAATACATCCAAAGAGGAGAAGGGTTAGTTTCCTGTTCTGGGGTAAAATGGATCACTGGAGCTCAGTGTTTGTAAAGGATACGACGAGAGCCTATCAGAAAGTGTAGTAGAAGCTAATTGGCCACACTTCCTAAGTCAGGAGTGACCACCAGTCTTTTCCAGTAGTGTCGGTGAAGAGTGTAGAAACAAGTGTGGGATATTATGTCACGCTATAAAAAACACATCCAAGCGTTCTGGTAAATAGTGTGATAATTGTTTGTCTGTAAAGTCAGAGTCCCCTGTTCTCACTTTCCTGATATTCATAAATCTAAAGAGAAGTTATATGATAATCTGATCCTCTATAGTGATTCCTTCATAGAGGATGATATCAACCACCTCTAAGTAGTCTCTAAGTAGCAGTGTAATTAATCAAGCTAGCAGGCCCCCACCCCAGCACTTCTGCCACCTGTTAAGGTTTCCAAGCACCAATGGTAGAGTACGGTTTCTCTCCAGTCCCTCGTGCTGACCTATCACATTACCCAATGAATATTTCATCCATTCCTCCAGTGATAGGATCCTTCACCTCCCAGAGACCAGTGGAGTAAACACAACACTAGACAAGGACTTAATTCCTGAAGTAAGGAGAGTATCTCTTGGTGGGATTTGGCAGTTGATGAGTTCCATCCATACTCGAAGCCTAGTATACCTACTTGTCTACTTGTAAGGTTGAATCAGGTGGAATCGGACCACATCTCTGGATGTGGATTCAACATGTCGCTGAGAGCCACATCTCACAGCAACCTGCAGTGCCTCTCCTCACCAAAGCCTCTGGCGCTGGACAACGGGATATACAAGTCTTTCTCCCTGAGCAGCAGCAATATGAATGGGAACGGGGGAGGTGGCGGGAGGATAGTGTTTGGGAAGGAGCAGGTGGAGGAGGTGAAGGGGTTCTCTACGCCACACAGGAGGCCTGTGCGGGCCGTCAGACCGGTTAGTGCCCACAGCGTTAACGTCAGCGGATCCTTCCTACAGATCAACCATCTGCAAGGAGAGCTGGTGAGGAAGAGAAAGGTACGGTCTGGGAGGGAAAGGGGGATACCTTGTCAGCTCTAAAACTGAATGCATTCAACTGAAATGTGACTTCCGCATTTAACTCAACCCCTCATCGGTGCCCTGGAGCAGTTGTTGTTGGAGGTTAACTGCCTTGCTCAAGTGCAGAACGGCAGATTTTTCCACCTTCCGGCTCAGAATTCAAACCAGCGACCTTTTGGTTACTGGCCCAATGCTCTTAACCACTCGGCTACCTGACGGCAGTGTGTGCATGCATGTGTTGATTGTATGAAACCCAGAAATGTAGAAGTGAAAATGTGTCTGTCTTGTTTCCATGTTTATGTAAACCTTAGGAATGTGAAGACCTAAAGAAGGAAAATAAGTATCTATCCAATGAGATCCACATGGAGCGGATTATGATGCGGACAGAGAATGAACTCACCATGAGGAACCTGAGAAACCTTAACCAGGAGCTCCAGGCCCAGGTCAAAGAGGTACTGTCCCTCTTCCTCTCTCCAACACAGCAGAAAAGACAGGCCCTATTTAACGGCGATGCAGTAGAAAACACGAGCTAATTCAACACATTGAGCAGTACTTCCAGTTCTCATAGGTCATTTGCCAGTGCCACTATAGCTTTTCAACTCCACTTGAAAATCATCATTCTTAAACTGGTCTAATCCTGCATCGTCAAATTACAGCTGAGAACAGTAACATTCCTCCTCTGTGTGTAAAACCCATTCGCTCTGGCCTCCGCAGCTGAAGCACAAGGTGTACCTGGCCCAGCAGAGGGCGACGTTGTGCACCCGAGTGGCGGATGAGGCGACCGATGCGCGGGGCGAGGCAGAGAAGCACAGGGCCCTTGCAGAGGCCCGGGCCCACAGCCTAAGGCAGGACAGAGAACTGACAGAGGCAGACAGGAGCCAACTGAGCGAGGACCTGCTGAAGCTAAAAAAACAGGTATCTAAAGACACGCAGGAACACAGACATTCTCTCAGTTTGCGACTAATTACAGTCCTATAGTAGTGCAACAAGTAATAGTACACACTAACCTTTGGCTCAGTCAGGTTTGCCCTATGTAGAATACAAGAGACCCAGTAGCTTGTGATGATGTCTATGCTGTCTCCAACAGCACCAAGACGCTCAGCTTCTTCTGGCACAAACGGAGAAGAACTATTTTGAGACAAGGCTGAAGCTAGACAGGATATCAGGAGAGAAACAGGCTCTGCTGGAAGAGAACAGATGTCTGGAGGGGGACAGGGATGCTCTGAGGCACAAACTCAGACAAGTGATGGATGAGAACACAAAAGTCAACGAAAAGTAAGGCTACAGATGTGGCATCATGTAGTTATGTTATATATTCTATGTATACGCAGTATAATGCATTCTGTAGGAGAATGACAACTCGATAAGACTGACACACGTCCTGCTGAGCATGTCCTAATATGGACACCATAACCGTACATGCCATGCCAGGCTTTAAGGCTCTCCTATAAAATAGTCGTAGACCACACAGTTGGTGAATTAGACTATCCACTGTGATGTCTGTCTGCAGGGAGTTGAGTTCGAGGCGCAGGGCGTTGGTAGCAGAGGAGCAGAGTGAGAAGGACAGCCAGGCGAAGCAGGAAGCTAACCAGGAGAGGCGGCTGGTGGAGAAGGAGAGGCAGGAGCGCACAACCGAGTGTCTCAACTGGAGGGAGAAACATCAGGCTCTGGCAGACATCTTCAAAGCCCAGGAGGACCTCAAGTCTCAGAGGCAGAGCAAAGCAGTGAGTCAGACTCAGACCCCTTCTGCAGCACCAAATGTATCAGCAACAATCCCACTTTTGTCTTTCAGTGGGCTATAGTCTAATGAATATCTGGGATGTCAATCAGGTCCCATTACAATAACAGAGGTAGTTGAGATGAGACAATAGCGCCATCTAGCTGTTGACCAGGCCTAGGATAAATTGTCAGGCCTAGGATAAATTCTTACTCACTAGTTGTTAATTTATGTTGACTTTTCTCTCCCCAGTGTCAAGCTACTATCAAAAGCTTTTTCCTCTGCATGACAGAAAATGACCAGAGGGTGAAGATTCTGAAGAATCAAGATGGCACTCCCAGGAACTTCACAGTGAGAGGGTTTAACCATCATTGCACATATCACACTATAGGTCAAGTGATGTTGGTGCAAACTGAAGGCTATTCTATACTCTTCCTTGCCCTGCTGCAATCAATTTCACTCTCTCTTGCAGGAAGGGGATCCAATCTTCATCTCCACACCAGAGCATGGGGCTGAGGATGATGACAGGAGCTCATCCAGGTAACCAAGGACTTAGGATGCCTTGACCATTTTTATTTTTCTAGAATCCCAGTGGGTGTTTTTTTCCAACCCTTGAATAGGTTGTTCCAAGTCAGGTTGAGCTTGAAATAGACAGTCAGAGGTACAGTACTAAACATGTTCACACTTGAGTGACTGCTTCCTTTTCCCAGGAGCCTGTTCAGAGTATCTGCCCCGCGAGTGGGAAAGGACCTGGGCCCATCTCACTTTGGTGATCTGTCTCCCGGCCTGGGAGGGGAGCACGAGGCCAGGCATCCACGGAGAAGCAGGAAAACGGTGGAATATTTCTGGATCCCAACAGATGAGGAATGACGGCATTATGCACATTGTTCACTGACGAGTTACAACCCATTTCGGAATAGCCTGTTTTGTTTGTTGATGCTTTTCTATTTACCAAGGGAAAAATGGAATGTGTCGTTTAAATGTAAAGAGTAGTCAACTTTCATGATGCGAAAGATGAAATGACAATTAATCATGGGGCGGCAGGGTAGCCTAGTGGTTAGAGCGTTGGACTAGTAACCGAAAGGTTGCAAGTTCAAATCCCCGAGCTGACATGGTACAAATCTGTCGTTTTGCCCCTGAACAGGCAGTTAACCCACTGTTCCTAGGCCGTCATTGAAAATAAGAATTTGTTCTTAACTGACTTGCCTAGTTAAATAAAGATAAAATAAAAATAATCAGCACGGGAAAGTGAACACCATTTATAAAGACATTTGTAATAGTTTGAATTAAAAAGTGCAAAGGACAACAAGTTTCAGTGCTCAAGTATTGGACTTTATTGACAGTTATGCAATAGGTGCACAATAGTCATTCCTTGAATACAACATGATCAAAATCTATTGCTTTCTAACTACACATGGCTTGAGAGCACATTGGCTAATCTTGTTGGGCAAAGTTAAAATTGTATTTCTCATGATTTCATTAAGACTTGAGTTACTGGTCTGTTGAGCCTTTTTTCCTGATCTACAAGTGGACGACCGAAGCAAGAGTACTTTCTCTATGTAAACCTTTATTCACCAATAAAGACAGGATAAAATGTATTTGGTTCCAAATTTCTGGTTTGAGAAACAAATCAAAAAGATCGTTCTACTTTCTTAAACTCAATATGCTGGGGAGAATATATTCCTGAACCACAACTTTGACAAATTGCAGGCAAAAGAGATAGGGAACAACAACGAGTTATCCAATTCAAGTTAAGTGTATTTTTCTTACGTTCTTAAACACTAGAGAACCGCATAAGGGGAGCTCCATTGGAAGTCCAATCCAAGGTTGTATTGTGGAAGTAGACCGCGATATTCATTTCGAAGACTTCTGCATTTGCTTGGGCTTTTTAGTATAAGTCTCTCTAAAAAAGATATTCTGTATCCCAGCACACAACACAAAGCCCATCTAACTAAGAGGTAGAAACAGACAACTTTTGAAACGTTACGGCAGCACACCAATGATTAACTTACAGTTTATATGATTCCATGTTAACGGAGTCTTGCAGCAACTCAGGTATGACAGAAGGATGTGTGTCTTAAGTCTACAGCTTTGCTTGAGGAATAGGTTCCCCATATACACAAAATGTAACATGTTCCTCATCAGCGACAGGGCATTGAAGAGCACTTTGGTTAAAAAAATAATAATGGGAGAATGTATTTCAGATAAGCGTCGGTTGACCAAGCACACAAAATCCATGGTTTTACTAAAGTTGACCCACTGTCTAGATTGGGCATCTTTTGGATGACCTTTAGGGGAAATACTTGAAGGCTAAAACAGGTGTCAAATACAAGCCTTTTCTTCAAAGGGGATTAGAAATAATACCACGAGGAAATGCAATACTGCTGTCACAATGAGTAAATATGGCAAAACTAACTACATCGTCACAGTAGGAGAAAACCTACAAAAGTACAGATGTCGTTTGAGTCAGTCCATAGGCAACATTCAACTCCTATTGCAGAAACAGGACCCAAAACAAATCAACCTTTAAAGGTGAAATGGAAGGTACTATAAAAACAGAAGCTTCTGTAGCCTCTCTAGACCACAGAGACAGACAGTTATCTACTATGCCCTGATAACATGCTTGGCTTTATATTGCAGGACATAAGCAGTCTCTGGCAGTGGTTATGTTCAGTAGTTTAATAATGGGGGGAGGTGATGGTGGTAACATATCTGTACTGAATGTTAAAGTATGTTTCTCTGCTCTATGGTGCCTGGCAGTTCTGGTTGGTTTCTCAGTCGGCCTCTTCTTCAGACTCCTCTTCCTCCGCTGTTTCCAACCAGGTTAGCCACTGGTTGACCTAACAGGGGAGAAGGGTTATACAGGGCCATGTTAAGTTAGTGTAGCAAAATGTTAAGCAAAGGATAACGAAAATCTATTACTGGACAAGTTCAGGTAGTAGGCTACCTCCCCGTTTCACACCATTTCAACATGCTTTCCACCAACTGAACGCAACCCTGTTGTGGTTGCTAGCATAAAGACTTGATTTACTCACATAATTAAGGACTGGGTCCACATGGTTCAGTGTAATAGCTACCCATGGGTGAAATGTTGGATTTTTCCCAAAACAAGTACCTGGAATAAAGCTTTTCCTTTTCCAGGGAATTCTTGGGTAATATCTTCTTTCCATGCTAGGAAGGCTTCTTCTTCAATGATCTCCATGTCGTAGAAGTGGACATAGTAGCGCAGCAGCATGCCTGAAAAACACAACATTATGACATCTCTACCACAGTATGCTGCGGCAGAGACAGTTGCACTGAGGTCAAGACAGTAGAATATCCTACTTCCATGTCCAAAAACAATTAAAATCTTGATCACTGACAACTGAAGGAAAACAAACAGGTGAATGGGTTTCCACCACATTGACACCAAATGATTAATTTCGAATGGACAGCCTGGTCAGTGACGTGGGCCAGTAAACCTACCTTTGGGGAAGTGGCTGGCGTTACAGTGCACTTGCAGGGCGTACAGGGCGGAGACCTGCAGCTGAGGCTGGTCATGTAGGAACTTTTGCATGACTGGTTTGAAGGACAGCAGCAGCTGCTTCTCCTGGTCAAGCTGTTCTTTGGAGGGCCCTGCCACCTGCTCTTCTCCACCACTGCCCTCCTCCTCTTCCTCCTCCACCACCTCCACACAACACAGCTCCCCTGAGATGTACTGCAGGAAACTGAGGAGAGGGGAAGTAAGAACATGTTCAAATAAAAATTGATACCATTTGTGTCTTTTCCACATTCCATAGGTGTATGCATGTCTTGCCGCCCCCCCCAGGGTACATGAAAGTAAAAAAATAAAAATTGACTGCTTGAAAGGGAGATTCTACATTGTGACAAGTACAGTCCAGACTGTCATATTGGGCTCGAGCCTTGAATGAATACCTTTATTCAACCATAAGTAGTCTAAATACAGCCGAATTAAAAAGCATTCTCCATCCTGGAGGTTCAGTACCTACCTGGTCATGAGGATGTTGACAAAGCCCTTGTCAGTGTGGAGCTTGGGGGAAATGTTGTCTTTGATCCACTTGTAGATGGCCTGGGGAGAGGGGTCAGCCTTGATCTGCAGCAAAAGGTCCTTCTCCAGCTTCAACAGGGGGAACAAGAAGCTCAGACCCTTACCCTCCAGGATCTCCAGCATGCGGTCCTTGTTCTGGTCTATCTCTGGAAAACCACAACGGACAGACAGGTCAGATCAGCCATAGCGTCACTGATATGGAAGATGAATGTGCTGCAGTCTCTAATGATCACAAGATGTCATCACATGACAAATTAAACATCACAGTGAAATGAAAAACATTTCAGTCAATGAAGCGCCTTTACCGGGAGTATGTAGGAAGGAGGGTCGTCTACCTACCGGGTAGCATCTTCTGCATGTTGACCTTGCTCTGTTGAAAGAGGTCAGTGAGCCACTCCTTGTCCTTGAGTCTGGCAGTCTGCTGCAGGCAGAGCAGGAAGAGGGGGAAATGGGTTCCATTCTCCAGTGGTTGGGCCAGCTCGGCCACGCCCACGAGCTCAGATATAATGGCCCGTGCTGCAAACTGGGCCAGGTACGACTTGACCAGGGGAACATCCACCTCGATCTTAGGACACTGGTCCAGCACGTTGAGGAAAGCCTAAGTAGTGATGGAGGGTGAGAGACTAATAAAGTTAGGCCAAAGATATTGGTGAGAGAAAAACAAAGCTTTATCAAGCGCATGATATTAATTTGACCCACGTAAGCAAAACTAAATCCTAGTGATCACTGATCCTATTCCAAAATGAACAGACAGAATCAGACAATCATGTCCTAGTGAATGTGCTGTAGCATTAGCTGTAATCCGCTAACTGAAGACACGTACCTGCATGAAGTTCTCCCCGGTGATGAGGCCCTCGGTACGTAGTGTGTGGATGAGGGTGCTGGCGTGCTCCTTGTCGTCGTCAGACCGGTCCAGCGACACCACGATGACCTTACCCAGCATCTCTGCCAGAAAGTGCTTGGGAGCCTTCATGTCTCTGATGCCGTTAACAGCTTCATCAATGTGCTTACCGTTCAGGTACTCTGTCACAACTGTCTCCTAAAGGGGAGGATTGTGTTAGTGTTGCATCAGTGCCAATGGTAGGTCACAATAAAGCCTCACGATACCAATGATATCTACATTTTAGAAAACAGTACCGTTGCATAAGGTTTCATTCTAAACTCTGCAAAAAAAGAAACGGCCCTTTTTCAGGAACCTGTCTTTCAAATATAATTTGTAAAAATCCAAAATAACTTCATAGATCTTCATTGTAAACAGTTTAAACAGTTTCCCATGCTTGTTCAATGATCCATAAACTATTAATGAACATGCACCTGCACATTTATGAAAACTTACGACACTAAAGAGACCTTTCTACTGACTGAAAAACACTAAAAGATGCCCAGGGTCCCTGCGTGAACATGCCTTAGACATGCTGCAAAAAAGCATGAGGATTGCAGATGTGGCCAGGGCAATAAATTGCTATGTACATACTGTGAAACGCTTAAGACAGCACTACAGGGAGACAGGACAGACAGCTGATCATCCTCGCAGTGGCAGACCATGTGTAACACAATGCACAGGATCGGTACAGCCGAACATCACACCTGCTGGACAGGTATAGGATGGCAACAACAACTGCCCGAGTTACACCAGGAACGCACAATCCTTCCATCAGTGCTCAGACTGTCCGCAATAGGCTGGACTGAGGGCCTGTAGGCCTGTTGTAAGGCAGGTCCTCACCAGACATCACCGACAACAACATTGCCTATGGGCACAAACCCACCGTCGCTGGACCAGACAGGACGGGCAAAAAGTGCTCTTCAATTATGAGTCGCGGTTTTGTCTCACCGGGGGTGATGGCCAGATTCGCATTTATCGTCGGAGGAATGAACGCTCATCATACACCAAGGCCTGTACTCTGGAGCGGGATCGAGTTGGAGGTGGAGGGTCCATCATTGTGTCACAAAATCATCAGACTGAGCTCGTTGTCATTTCAGGCAATCGCAAAGACATCCTCCTCCCTCATGTGGTACCCTTCCTGCAGGCTCATCCTGATATGACCCTCCAGCATTACAATGCCACCAGCCATACTACTCGTTCTGTGCGTGATTTCCTGCAAGACGGGAATGTCAGTGTTCTGCCATGGCAAGCGAAAAGCCTGGATCTCAATCCCATTGAACACTTCTGGGACCTGTTGGATCGGAGGGTGAGGGTGAGGGCCATTCCCCCCTGAAATGTCCGGGAACTTGCAGGTGCCTTGGTGGAAGAGTGGGGTAACATCTCACAGCAAGAACTGGCAAATCTGGTGCAGTTCATGAGGAGGAGATGCACTGCAGTACTTAATGCAGCTGGTGGCCACACCAGATACTGACTGTTACTTTTGACCCCCCCCCCTTTGTTCAGGGACACATTACTCCATCTGTTAGTCACATGTCTGTGAAACTTGTTCAGTTTATGTCTTAGTTGTTGAATCTTGTTATGTTCATACAAATATTTCCAAGTTTGCTGAAAATAAATGCAGTTGACAGTGAGAGAACGTTTCTTTTTTTTGCTGAGTTTGTCAGTCACAGGTACAAAATGGTTGCCTACTGTTATTTTTAGCAGCTCTTCCCTAGCCGGCGGTGGTTTCTTGCTGCTCTTCTGAGGTTTCTCCTGAATGGGAAGAGGGTTGCTTTTGAGGCCGAGCTGTGGAGACTGGGAGAGAAGAGGGAAGCCCAGGTCAACTACATTGGACCATCCAACAGGACAAGCACCCAAAACCCCAGTTGGAATCAGTAGGGGGTCAATTCCTTTTCAATTCAAGAAAATTATATTCAATGTTCAAATGAGGAATTTCAGTTTTCTTCCGGATTTGAAATTAAATTACCCCAACAGTTAGAAATGCTGGGGTGTTAAAGTTGAGGGCTTTTGCTGTGCTCGGTCTCACCTGTCCCATTGGAGGGGTGTTGGTGCTGGGGGGGATCATAGTGGGCATCTGGGGCTGCAATTTGGGAACCTGGTTCTTGTTGAGGAGGAAAGACTGAGCCGGTCTCAGGCTGATCTACAACATAGAAGGTCGATGTGAGGGGAAACAGTAGCAGAATGGTTATAACGCATGGCATCTTGGAAAGGACAATATTCTGAGATGAGCATAACACCATGCCCTCGTGTCTCACAGTCAATGGACCAGAAGAAGCGATGTAGCGTAGGAGAGCAGGGAGTAGGAGACAAGAGACAGTTTAATTCAGTCGTTTTATAATCTGCTTGCTTTGAGTAGACCAAAAACCACAGAACTAATGTCTTCCCTCACAGTAAGATGTTTAGGGCTGATTTCATGGACTAAATGTAATCTTAGACCACACTCTCCCAATGGAAATTCTACATTAAATTCTTTTTAATCCATGACTAGGCTTATTCTCAGTCAGGCAAACCAGCAGTGTTCAACTTGTGTTCTATAGTCAGTGGGGTTTTTCCTCTGACTAGGAATGTCGCCAGACTGGTGGTAGATTCCTGTACCTCATCTAAGTTGAGTTGTCCCTTCTTGCTGAAGCGTGGAGGCATGTCCTTGTTGGACTGGACCTGCTGGTTCTGGAAATGCTGATTCTGCACCTGGAAAACAGACCAGACAAAGAGTATCAATAGGTGGCACTAGCAAGAAGTGTAACAGGTTTCCTTTCCACAAGCAGGAAGGAGAGACAGCTCATCTCGGTTGTGTATACATGCCCTGAAAACAATGTTTTATTTATGCTGAAAGTTGACTAAACCATCAATCTGGCCAACTCGCTCCTGTTCTTAAAAACATTAAAACTGCATTAAATCAAAGTAGCTGATCAGATCCAATGATTTACTGCTAGTTTGATAATCATCAAGGCTGTAAGATTACCTGGTTGGACTTGATGAAGGGCTTGTTGGAACCCATTTCGAACTGAGACTGTGGTTGGGGGGCGGTGTTGTGGCTGTTGTGTCCGTTGCCGTTGTAGAGCGGATTGGAGCGATGACGTCCCATAGTGGGAGAGAACCGGTCCTGAATGACCCCCGGGCCCGTCCCGATCCCACCGCCTGAGAGTGCAGGAAGTGACAAAACTACTTTTTGCTGTCACAGTTTTAAAGTGCTGATCAGGATAAACGATCCCCGCAAACACTGTCAGACAACTAGTGTTTAATGGAGGAGCAGGAGAACACTCCGTTTGGAATGGGTTATCTACAACAGGGGGTTCTCAAACTTTTTGGGCACGGGGACCCATTTTGTGATAGAACATTAATCAGGGACACACTCAATCAGAACACAACTCCAGTGAGAATAACATACAACTTTTACTACGACATCAGGACTGCATGAAACATTAAAGCCCACACCTACCTGGCATTTGCCCAAACATGTCAGCCAATCCCCCGAGAGTCTCCATTTTCATTCGGTTGGGCATGAAGGGGCCTTCCAAGAAGAAGTCCATCTTCATCCCCTGAGCCATGGTCGCTGGAATGAAAACACCCAAATCCTGTGGAGGGAGAAGACACATACCAATGAGCTGGGCTCAAAAAGGCCCAAAACACATCGTATTTGTTGGTTCTTGATGCTGTAGTAATATAGCCATGGGCATTCTCTGCCACTTACCACTCTTAGTAGATGCTTGCTCAGTGCATCTAATGGAAGCATGCGATCATTCAGAAGACAGATTTTCTCTGGTGTATAATACATTGCAAGTTTCTTTTAAAAGAGAGACCCGGTGGGGTTGCCAGGAAGCATCAGTTATAAAACAAGCCTAGGGCTGCTGTAGCAACTGTAGTTTGGCCTGAGAGACCACAGGTAGGGCATCACAGGTTCAAAGACATTGCACCAACCAAATGCTACTTTGCCTTAAGATGTTTGTATACACAAAAGTCCTCAATTTGTGTCCCCCCCCCCCCCCCTCACCTGAGATGGAACAACAAGACTCTCACAGTCCATAGTGTGGACAAAACTGGAACTGACTCACTTTCACTGCCTCCTGGCGGATCTGGTTGATGGTCTTTGGTCCATTGTCGATGAATGCTTTGCGGGGGACCCAGTTGTTGTCCCGCAGCTCCACCGTGTCCTGCAGCAGGAAGCGGATCCTGGCAGGCAACTCCTTGTTGTTCATTAAGGATAGCATACGGCCAAAGTACTGGTCCATTAAAGACTGGGAAGATGGACAGTGGTGTTAGGAGACGGGCACATACACACTCACAAATCGCATTGGGCCAAAGTACTGATTGATTTAAGACTGGGGGAACAGCGGTGTCATGACAGAGAGAAGTTGAAGTGGGAAGTTTACATGCACTTCGGTTGGGAGTCATTAAAACTCGCTTTTCAACTACTCCAAATTTCTTGCTAACAAACTATAGTTTTGGCAAACCAGTTAGGATATCTACATTGTGCATGACATGTAATTTTTCCAACAATTGTTTACAGACAGATTATTTTACTTCTAACTTCCTGTATCAGAATTCCATTGGGTCAGAAGTTTACATACACTAAGTTGACTGTGTCTTTAAACAGCTTGGAAAATTTCAGAAAATGTCATGGCTTTAGAAAATTCTGATAGGTTAATTGACATAATTTGAGGTGTACCTGTGGATGTATTTCAAGGCCTACCATCAAACCCAGTGCCTCTTTCCTTGACATCATTGGAAAATCAAAAGGAATCAGCCAAGACCTCAGAAAAAAAACGATTGTAGACTCCCACAAGTCTGGTTCATTCTTGGGAGCAATTTCCAAACGCCTGAAGATACCACGTTCATCTGTACAAACAATAGTACACAAGTATAAACACCATGGGACCACGCAGCGGTCATACCGCTCAGGAAGAAGACACGTTAGGTCTCCTAGAGAGTAATGTACTTTGGTGCGAAAAGTGCAAATCAATCTCAGAACAGCAGGAAAGGACCTTGAAAAGATGCTGAAGGAAACAGGTCCAAACGTCTCCATCTACAGTAAAACGAGTCATATATCGAAATAACCTGAAAGGCCGCTCAGCAAGGAAGAAGCCACTGCTCCAAAACCGCAATAAAAAGCCAGACTACGGTTTGCAACTGCACATGGGGACAAAGATAGTACATTTTGGAGAAATGTCCTCTGGTCTGATGAAACAAAAACAGAACTGTTTGGCCATAATGACCATCGTTATGTTTGGAGGAAAAAGGGGGAGGATTGCAAGACGATAGAACACCATCCCAACCGTGAAGCACAGGGGTGGCAGAATCATATTGTGGGGGTGCTTTGCTGCACTTCCTAAAATAGATGGCATCATAAGGCAGGAACATTATGTGGATATATTGAAGCAACATCTCAAGACATCAGTCAGGAAGTTAAAACTTGGTCAAAAATGGATCTTCCAAATGAACAATGACCCCAAGCATACTTCCAAAGTTGTGGCAAAACGGCTTAACTTCTCTAGGGTAGGGGGCAGCATTTGGATGAAAAGCGTGCCCAAATTAAACTGCCTTCTACTCAGGCCCAGAAGATAGGATATGCATATAACTGGTAGATTTGGATATAAAACACTAAAGTTTCCAAAACTGTTAACCAGTTAGAGCTCTAGGGGCGCTATTTCATTTTTGGATAAAAAACGTTCCCGTTTTAAGCGCGATATTTTGTCACGAAAAGATGCTCGACTATGCATAGTTTTGGAAAGAAAACACTCTGAAGTTTCAGAATCTGCAAAGATTTTGTCTGTAAGTGCCCCAGAACTCATTCTACAGGCGAAACCAAGATGATGCATCACCCAGGAATTAGCAGAATTTCTGAAGCTCTGTTTTCCATTCTCTCCTTATATGGCTGTGATTGCGCAACGAATGAGCCTACACTTTCTGTCGTTCGCCCAAGGTCTTAGCAGCATTGTGACGTATTTGTAGGCATATCATTGGAAGATTGACCATAAGAGACTACATTTTCCAAGTGTCCGCCTGGTGTCCTGCGTCGAATTCGGTGCGCAATTGCCAGCTGCTTCTACTTTACCATTTGATTCAGGAGAGAAAGCATGTGTCCAAGAACGATGTATCAATGAAGAGATATGTGAAAAACACCTTGATGATTGATTCTAAACAACGTTTGCCATGTTTTCAGTCGATATTATGGAGTTAATTTGGAAAAAAGTTCGCGTTTTGAGGACTGAATTTTCGGATTTTTTTTGGTAGCCAAATGTGATGTATAAAACGGAGCTATTTCTAATACACAAGGAATCTTTTTGGAAAAACTGAGCATCTGCCATCTAACTGAGAGTATCCTCATTGAAAACATCAGAAGTTCTTCAAAGGTAAATGATTTTATTTGAAGGCTTTTATGTTTTTGTTAATGTTGCGTGCTGGATGCTAACGCTAATGCTAACGCTAAATGCTAACGCGAAATGCTAACGCGAAATGCTAACGCTAGCTAGCTACTTTTACACAAATGATTGTTTTCCTATGGTTGAGAAGCATATTTTGAAAATCTGAGATGACAGTGTTGTTTACAAAAGGCTAAGCTTGAGAGATGGCATATTTATTTCATTTCATTTGCGATTTTCATAAATAGTTAACGTTGTGTTATGCTAATGAGCTTGCTGATAGATTTACACAATCCTGGATACAGGGGTTTTTTCATAGCTAAACGTGACGCAGAAAACGGAGCGATTTGTCCTAAACAAATAATCTTTCAGGAAAAACTGAACATTTGCTATCTGAGAGTCTCCTCATTGAAAACATCTGAAGTTCTTCAAAGGTAAATGATTTTATTTGAATGCTTTTCTGTTTTTTTGTGTAAATGTTGCCAGCTGAATGCTAATGCTAAATGCTACGTTAGCCATCAATACTGTTACACAAATGCTTGTTTTGCAATGGTTGAGAAGCATATTTTGAAAATCTGAGATGACAGTGTTGTTAACAAAAGGCTAAGCTTGAGAGCTAGCATTTTTATTTCATTTCATTTGCGATTTTCATGAATAGTTAACGTTGCGTTATGGTAATGAGCTTGAGTCTGTATTCACGATCCCGGATCCGGGATGGGGAGATCAGAATGGTTAAATTAGTGTTTGAGTATAATAGAACTGATTTGAAAGACGAAAACCTGAGAAATCCATTCAGGAAGTAGGATTTTATTTATTTATTTTTCCTATTCAATGCCATTACAGTATCCATTGACATAGGACTAAAATTGCAGGTCCTATGCCTTCCACTAGATGTCAGTCTTTAGAAATTGTTTCAGGCTTGTATTCTGAAAAATGAGGGAATAAGTGCAGTCTGAATGAGTGGACCCTGCCGTGTCACAGAGCTTTTTCATGCACGCGACCGAGAGAGTGCCTTTCTTGCTTACCTTTTATATTGACAACGTTATTGTCCGGTTTAAATATTATCGATTATTTCGGATAAAAACAACCTGAGGATTGATTATGAACATCGTTTGAAATGTTCTACGAACTTTACGGATGCTATTTGGATTTTTTGTCTGCCTGTTGTGACTGCGTTTGAGCCTGTGGATTACTGAACAAAACACGAACAAAACGGAGGTCTTTGGATATAAAGAGACTTTATCGAACAAAAGGAACATTTATTGAATAAATTAATGTCTTCTGAGTGCAACCATATGAAGATCAAAGGTAAGTGATTCATTTTCTCTATTTCTGACTTGTGTAACTCTTCTACTTGGCTGGTTACTGTTTGTAATGATTTGTCTGCTGGGTGCTGTTCTCAAATAATCGTATGGTATGCTTTCGCCGTAAAGCATTTTTTAAATCTGACACCGTGGTTGGATTCACAAGAAGTTCATCTTTAAACCCACGTAAAATAGTTGTATCTTTTCTGAATTATTATGAGTATTTCTGCATTTGAATTTGGCGCTCTGCAATCTCACTGGACGTGAGTTTAAATGCATTTGGCTAAGGTGTAGGTAAACTTCCGACTTCAACTGTACATGAGACATACTGCTTGGCTGTGTGCCAAGTGGAGCAGCAGGGACCACAGCCAGACTGATAGGGAAAAGAGAACGTACCTTAGCTTTGTCATGGTCGAGTCTAGGGCCCACTGTTCTCATTATCTGACAGAGGCACTCCACATCCTCCCCCATATCCTTGAGCTGGACTCTCTTCTTCTTTTCCAAAAGCTGGGGAGAGGAAGATGACGGCGTTATACAAGTGGCATATTAGGGACCCGTGCCAGTAGAACATGTAACTAAGATTGTCAAGCATAGCAGAAATCAAATGTATTCAGGGACAAAGTTGTAATCGGAAGTTGTCAATCAATGATAAAAAATAAAAAATCCAAAAGAACTAGACTGAACGTACTGTTTTGATGCACTTATGAAGGATAGATTCATGGATGAGGTCGAGTTTGCCAAGTTCCGAGATGAATTTAATGTTTCCAAGCATCTTGATCTTGGCAATGGCACGCTGCTCCTCCTCCTCAGAAGTAAGAGGGTTGTCATGTTTGTCATAGACTACGGGAAGAAAAACAGAGTTAGTGTACAATGGTGAGTCAATGGGTGGTTGGACTTTTTCCAAAGGAGCCGTGTAGGGGAGATCTAGTACTCACTTTCAACATTTCTGCTGCGATTTTCAAATTCATCTTGAAGCTTGGAAATTAGAAGTCTTCTGAAGGTCTGCAAAAATCAGGAAAACATTTGAGATTGAACACCAGGACCAGTGACATTCTATACAGCCACTTGGACATTAAGAAAATAAATATTGCATTTTCTAGACGCTAATGTACAGCAGTTTTAAGTTGATTAGAAGACAGAACCATGCAGAATAAAAGCTATCCAAATGTGATGCTTACAGTGCTCTGCTTTTGGGATGTTTGGATTTCGGATGAAGGGCCATCAAAGTTTGGTGCGTCCTCTGCCAAACGCAGACATAGCTGAGCATAGAGCGAGCTATATTTGGGCTCTTCTAGGGCTTTGTCTACAATCTGGACAGGAGGGAGGAGAGAAAAAGGCCATTTAAAAAAACAAGTATGAGTCATGCATGGAGGATGCCAAGGAATTGTGGAATACATTTGCAAAGAGCAGACAGTTAAGGGGAAACAGAGCCTTACTTACCAGCAAGATGATTGCTTTAAGGACGAGTTTTGTATCTACGCCCACGTTGAGTAGCTCAAGGCATAGCTTGTCAAACTTCTCAGGCGTGAGCTTGTTGAGTATGCTACAGAGGAGAAGAGCAGGGAAAGGAAAGAACAGGAAAATGTCAAGTCAGGGGTACATGCCTAATCAAGAGGGGTTGAGAAAGCAAGAAGCTTTGCTTGTTAGCCAAATAAAAGAGTTGCAGTTCTCTGCTGTAGTAAACATCACCTGATAGAGAAGCATGTGCTCATGCAGGCAACAAGCATGATAAAACCAAATCACACAACTGAGAACATCTTGTCAGTGAGGCGATTACACTTAAACCAATTGGTGGCCAAATTGCATTTCTTGACACTGACTTACCCCCTCACTTTCCTGAAGATTGCATCGTGTCGCTCTTTTTCATTGCTGGAGTTGGCATCTCGTCTAGTGCTTCGTGAAGGAACCCATTTCGGAGCGCTGTGCCCTGGGGGTTTCCCCAGGAACTCGCTGGAGTAAGAGAAAGGAGACTGTTGAGCTACGGCTCCAAGTGATCACACTGGCCACCAGTACATAAAGGTGACAGAAAACACACAGAGGATGACATTTATCATTAAAGAGCATCATCAACTCCACTCAAACACATAGGCCCCTAGTTGACATACAAAAAGTGTATAGGGCTCCCGAGTGGTGCAGCAGTCTACGGCACTGCATCTCAATACTAGAGGCGTCACTACAGACACCCTGGTTCAAATCCAGGCTGTATCACAACCGGCTATGATTGAGAGTCCCACAATTGACACAGCGTTGTCCGGGTTTGGCTGGTGTAGGCCGTCATTGCAAATAAGAATTTGTTCTTAACCGACTTGCCTAGTTAAATAAAAGGTGTTTAATTATTTTTTATTTTTTTTATGTTTTAAAGGCCTTATAGCTAACCACTAGGCTACCTTAGTGGTTAGAGCGTTGGACTAGTAACCGATAGGTTGCAAGATCAAATCCCCGAGCTGACAAGGTAAAAATCTGTCGGTCTGCCCCTGAACAAGGCACTGTTCCTAGGCCGTCATTGAAAATAAGAATTTGTTCTTAACTGACTTGCCTAGTTAAATAAAGTTAAAATATTTTAAATAAAAAATAAATAAAAAAAACATTTTAGGATTTAAATGGGGAAAATGACCCCTGTGCAGAGTTTATTATTTGAGGACCCTTAGGGAGAGTTTCTGGGGATCATGCCTGTGTGGTAGGCCTACCTGTTGCCGACAGTCTTGGGATTGTGCTGAGGTGCACCCCTAACACCTCCTCCTCCCGAAGAAGCACTGTTAGGATAAAAAGAGAACGTTATTCATTATGCAAGACCATCGCACATGAATTGTCAATGTTTTACTAATTGAAAATATTGCTAGCAGCTTCACACACCCCTCTATATTCCAATAATGTCCTGTAAGTGGAAGCTAAAAAGTGCTTGTGATTTAAGGACCATACAGTTGGTTCCCCAAGATATGTCAATACATTGTTACCCAGAGCCTTATATATATATATATATTAATTAAAAAAAAAACACACACACACACATACACACGGCTCCGTTGTCATCTATTCATCTAGGACTTTAGCCTACTTCAAGCTTAAGTTACCACTGTTACTGTCAAGGAGAATCTGGAAACACATTGGCCTATGTCAGCCATAAAGATATGACAAATCACAATGGATTGACATAGGACCGTGTTATCATCACCATAGTAATATCACCACTGTGGATCGGAACACTTATTTACATTCAACATTTTGAGCATAAAGAGTAACCCACTTTTCCTTGATTTTGCTTTGTTGAAGCCATTCTTGTTGCATAATATCCACGGTCTTAATCTTCATGGAAAGCAAGTACATTAATTATCACATTAGGCAGATCACATTATTGGGATAACATAGCCTACCCCTGGATGGGTAAGCCAGTGAGGCCAAATAAACAAGTCATAACGATTAATTGCAATATTGACTGTGAAACAATGGTGGAAATAGGGAGAAATTCAGTCTTGCCATCCCTGGTTCCAGCGTAACCAAAAAGGGGTGTGGTGCAGATTTCAATATCAGTACATCCGAAATGGTAGTGGCGTTTTAGTGACCCTGAAATCTTTATGAATAAACATTGGTAATTACAATTGGCAACATACAGAGGACACAAAACATTTGTCACTGTCAATTGTTTGGGAGCAGGAGCTGGCTGGTACGACATTGTGCACATTCAGAGTAGGAAGAATAATCTTATCAGTCAGTGCTATACTATTTTATGTTATACAGTGTCAGTTTGACACATTTTTGAGTCATAGCTTTGAATGTGGTTTGACAGCATCCTGACCCTAAAGCCCTTGGATGACATCAATGTCAAGTGACATGTTTGGAAGATCTCTGTGGGGCAGAGACTATACGGTTGGATTGCTGTACTATTGTGTAATAGTTAAGAGCCAGGGACCATTGAAAAACGTATGCTAAACATGTGTTCCTGACCAATAGAATTTGATTTGAGAGCAGCGGCTTACTGATCCATTGGGGTGGGTAGTTTCTGATCATCAACGGACAGTACTCAACGTACTAGCCATGTACTTCCATACAGCTAAAGGGTGGGTTATGAGGAACAAATGCCACAGCACAGAGAGCAGATGCTGCTGATGAAACCCTATTGTGTGAGTAGCTATTTGGAAGTGTCCATTCATTTTCTAAAAGGGATTCCTACCAAGGGAAGAACATACCTGAAACGAGAAGCACCCCCTTCTGCAATCACACTCTCCACTTTGGCGGCTTGACAACGATGAATCTTTAAAATAATAATAGGGAGGGGTGGAGAAAACGGTGCTGTAGGAGAGAAAGATATGCATCATACACTAACGTTAACATCATGAGTTGCATACTCTACCAACAAATACAAGGGTTGTTCACTAATTAGCCTGCCGGTAAAGATGTCTTCGACGGCAGTCTTTGTCAAGCGCAACAAAGCAAAGGCTAGCTGGCTAATTAGCTAACGTTAGCTACGCCAGCACTCCCTGTCAAGGCAAGTTTCTCCAGTTGACGTTAAAACCTGCTACTTTTAGCAATTTGTTCAAGACACACACGTTTGTTCATTGTGGAATAGTGAATGTGTACATCATCTTAGTAAAGTGAGATCAGAAATGTGTGATATTAGATAACGCTAGATTGCGCTAGCACTAATCATAGAAAAAAAGTATGACTAGAACGGGCTTGGAACATTGAATGGGGACGACGGTTCTATTTATTCTTATTTCTATGGCTCTACCGTTACCTAACTAGCATGCTAGCCCCTTGGCTTGAACGTAACGAGCTAGTTAGCTAGCTAAAAGGAAGTATAATGTTCTGTATATTGTGTTGAACTGTTGATCATGTGTCAGACAGTGTATAACAAAGATGTTTGTAATGTTTCAATATTTGTCTATAATTAGCCGGTAACCGCATGGCAGCATTAAAACATGACCATGTTATTCCATCACGACGCCATTTTATGCAGTAATCAGCTGGCGAGGCTATCTAGCTAGCATAGGGTAGCCATTTTAGAAAAACTGGTGCAAATGTGTAAGGAAATTTGAATCTTACCTTTACTAAAAGAACTTCAGTGTTGTATTTTTGGTGGGCACAAAAGAAGAAATGTAAAATAAAAATATAAAAAAAGGTTATTTGAAAGCGTGAGAGAGCCAATGATATCAGGTACGACAGAGTAGCTATCTGAACGTACACTTTTCCTTCGTGCTAGAGAAGACTAAAAGGTAGTCTATCTACGACGTCATTCTTGAACTCGATCTGTAGCGGCCGAAATGTCACAATATGCATTGTTCACGCAATTCGTTGCTATGTTTCTTTTAGCGAATCACAACTAAGACATATTTGAAGGCAGTGCCTACATTTAATATTACCCAATGAGAGTGGCTTTCAGCTAAGGGTAACCGCCCCTTGTAGTTGATTGACGTAAATTTCACTCAGCCGCAGTGCAGGGAAAGAGATTTGACGTTTATGAAATATACAAGAAACAGCAGCCGTCCAAACCTTCCTAGGGGCAAGGATGAGTAAAATGCACACTGCAATTTTTTTGTGCATGCTGAAGGTGGATAGGATACTCGTGAACGCACACTTCGAGTATCAGAAGTGTTCATTTAGTTCAGCCTAAAACTAGAAATGAGCCTGATTTATAGAATAAGAAGTTGTCTGTATCCCTGTCACCATCACTAGTGGGGGGTAGGGCAGAGATAGGTCAACTAGTCTATCTCTGGCTCGGCTCCAAATGACAAATTCAACTGTTACTGTGCTATATTATCAAAATGCATTGAAACCAATGTCTGATAGGCCCACATCTCTTCAGTGGAGCAGAAGAATATCATGGTGCTACCTAGTCAAATCAAATCAAATTTATTTATATAGCCCTTCGTACATCAGCTGATATCTCAAAGTGCTGTACAGAATCCCAGCCTAAAACCCCAAACAGCAAGCAATGCAGGTGTAGAAGCACGGTGGCTAGGAAAAACTCCCTAGAAAGTCCAAAACCTAGGAAGAAACCTAGAGAGGACCCAGGCTATGTGGGGTGGCCAGTCCTTTTCTGGCTGTGCCGGGTGGAGATTATAACAGAACATGGCCAAGATGTTCAAATGTTCATAAATGACCAGCATGGTCCAATAATAATAAGGCAGAACAATTGAAACTGGAGCAGCAGCACAGCAAGGTGGACTGGGGACAGCAAGGAGTCATCATGTCAGGTAGTCCTGAGGCATGGTCCAAGGGCTCAGGTCCTCCGAGAGAGAGAAAGAAAGAGAGAAAGAGAGAATTAGAGAGAGCACACTTAAATTCACACAGGACACCGAATAGGACAGGAGAAGTACTCCAGATATAACAAACTGACCCTAGCCACCCGACACATAAACTACTGCAGCATAAATACTGGAGGCTGAGACAGGAGGGGTCAGGAGACACTGTGGCCCCATCCGAGGACACCCCCGGACAGGGCCAAACAGGAAGGATATAACCCCACCCACTTTGCCAAAGCACAGCCCCCACACCACTAGAGATATATCTTCAACCACCAACTTACCATCCTGAGACAAGGCCGAGTATAGCCCACAAAGATCTCCGCCACGGCACAACCCAAGGGGGGGCACCAACCCAGACAGTAAGATCACATCAGTGACTCAACCCACTCAAGTGACGCACCCCTCCTAGGGACGGTATGAAATAGCCCCAGTAAGCCAGTGACTCAGCCCCTGTAATAGGGTTAGAGGCAGAGAATCCCAGTAGAAAGAGGGGAACCGGCCAGGCAGAGACAGCAAGGGTGGTTCGTTGCTCCAAAGCCTTTCCGTTCACCTTCACACTCCTGGGCCAGACTACACTCAATCATATGACCCACTGGAGAGATGAGTCTTCAGTAAAGACTTAAAGGTTGAGACCGAGTTTGCGTCTCTCACATGGGTAGGCAGACCATTCCATAAAAATGGAGCTCTATAGGAGAAAGCCCTCCCTCCAGCTGTTTGCTTAGAAATTCTAGGGACAATTAGGAGGCCTGCGTCTTGTACGTGTAGGTATGTACGGCAGGACCAAATCAGAAAGATAGGTAGGAGCAAGCCCATGTAATACTTTGTAGGTTAGCAGTAAAACTTTGAAATCAGCCCTTGCCTTGACAGGAAGCCAGTGTAGGGAGGCTAGCACTGGAATAATATGATCAAATATTTTGGTTCTAGTCAGGATTCTAGCAGCCGTATTTAGCACTAACTGAAGTTTATTTAGTGCTTTATCCGGGTAGCCGGAAAGTAGAGCATTGCAGTAGTCTAACCTAGAAGTGACAAAAGCATGGATTAATTTTTCTGCATCATTTTTGGACAGAAAGTTTCAGATTTTTGCAATGTTACGTAGATGGAAAAAAGCTGTCCTTGAAACAGTCTTGATATGTTCTTCAAAAGAGAGATCAGGGTCCAGAGTAACGCCGAGGTCCTTCACAGTTTTATTTGAGACGACTGTACAACCATTAAGATTAATTGTCAGATTCAACAGAAGATCTCTTTGTTTCTTGGGACCTAGAACAAGCATCTCTGTTTTGTCCGAGTTTAAAAGTAGAAAGCTTGCAGCCATCCACTTCCATATGTCTGAAACACATGCTTCTAGCGAGGGCAATTTTGGGGATTCACCATGTTTCATCGAAATGTACAGCTGTGTGTCATCCACATAGCAGTGAAAGTTGACATTATGTTTTCGACATCCCCAAGACATCCCCAAGAGGTAAAATGTATAGTGAAAACAATAGTGGTCCTAAAACGGAACCTTGAGGAACACCGACATTTACAGTTGATTTGTCAGAGGAAAAACCATTCACAGAGACAAACTGATATCTTTCCGACAGATAAGATCTAAACCAGGCCAGAACTTGTCCGTGTAGACCAATTTGGGTTTCCAATCTCTCCAAAAGAATGTGGTGGACAGATACCACAAGGACAGAAGCAGAGCCTCGGTCTGATGCCATTAAAAGGTCATTTACCACCTTCACAAGTGCAGTCTCAGTGCTATGATGGGGTCTCAAACCAGACTGAAGCATTTCGTATACATTGTTTGTCTTCGGGAAGGCAGTGAGTTGCTGCGCAACAGCCTTTTCTAAAATTTTTGAGAGGAATGGAAGATTCGATATAGGCCGATAGTTTTTTATATTTTCTTGGTCAAGAGAGGCTTTATTACTGCCACTTTTAGTGAGTTTGGTACACATCCGGTGGATAGAGAGCCGTTTATTATGTTCAACATAGGAGGGCCAAGCACAGGAAGCAGCTCTTTCAGTAGTTTAGTTGAACCCTAGGTAGCTGTGTTCTAGGATTGAACACTTGAGCAGGGCTCTCCAACCCTGTTCCTGAAGAGTTATAATCCTGTAGGTTTTTGCTCCAACCCTAATCTAGAATCTAGCACACTTTATTCTAATAATTAGCTGGTTAATAAACTGAATCAGGTTAGTTACAACTAGTTGGAGTGAAAACCTACAGGAGGATTGGAGAGCACTGCACTAGAGTAAATTAGCCTACAAGACAACCATGAGCACAAAGTTCTTAAAAAACTATCATGTGTAGCAGGTGAAATCCATGCTTTTAGTTATTAATAATAATTTAGGTTTGGCATTTGGATTTATGCGTTTGACTAGGGTATGATAGAAGCTGTTGCTTTGGTAACATGGGATATGTTGGAATTGGAAAAGCGGTAGAGTAAGCAGAATGTTTGAGGATGGGTCTTGGCAGTAGGCCTACAACAGCAGTGGTTTTAGCCAATATCTCAGGTTGCATAAATACATGAAATTAATTCAGAGTATATGCAAATGTCAGCAGAGAGCATAGGTGTAGTAGAGTGAGTGGATCAGGAAATAGCAGGGGGCACCACTCAAAATGTACGTCAGCTCTTCATCAGTGGTGGAAAAAGTACCCAAATGTCATATTTGAGTAAAAGTAAAGGTACCTTAATAGATAATGACTCAAGTGAAAGTCACCCAGTAAAATACTACTTGACTAAAAGTCTAAAAGTATTAGGTTTAAAATATACTTAAATATCAAAAGTAAATGTAATTGCAAAAATAAAAGTATCAAAAGTAAAAGTATAAATCATTTCACATTTCTTACATTGAGCAAACCAGATGGCCTTATTTTTACGGATAGCCAGGGGCAAACTCCAACACTCAGACATAATTCACAAACTAAGATAGGCAGTAGGGATGACCAGGGATGTTCTCTTGATAAGTGTGTGAATCGGATCATTTTCTGTACTGCTAAGCATTCAAAAGTACTTTTGTGTGTCAGGGAAAATGTATGGGGTAAAAAATACATTATTATCTTTAGCAATGTACAAATACCCCCCAAAAAACAAATTAAGTAGTATATTTACTTTACACCACTGCTCCTCACCTGAGGGATGAAATTAGTTCACAAACTCTTACATGGAGTTGCTCTCTCTCTGTATGTGTATGTATATCATCTGAGGGATGAAATGAGTTCACAAACTCTTACACGGAGTTGCTCTCTCTCTGTATGTGTATGTATATCATCTGAGGGATGAAATGAGTTCACAAACTCTTACACGGAGTTGCTCTCTCTCTGTATGTGTATGTATATCATCTGAGGGATGAAATGAGTTCACAAACTCTTACACGGAGTTGCTCTCTCTCTGTATGTGTATGTGTATGTATATCATCTGAGGGGGGAAATGAGTTCACAAACTCTTACATGGAGTTGCTCTCTCTCTGTATGTGTATGTGTATGTATATCAACTGAGGGATGAAATGAGTTCACAAACTCTTACATGGAGTTGCTCTCTCTCTGTATGTGAATGTGTATGTATATCATGCGTGCATACCCATAGCCAAGGAAAGTAGTTTTGCTGTGGGGGTATAATGTGGCGATGCAGATTATTATTATTATTTTTTTTTTTACATCCGTCTATTAATACAAGACTAGTAAAGCCCCAGTGTACTACTTTTGTGAAAACAAAAACACTCCCCTACTTGCTGCGGCTTTTTACATTTGTCTATTAATACAGGACTAGTAACTACTTTTGTGAAAACATTTTTTTTTTCAGGGGGTGCTTCAACTCCCCTACTTCCTGTGGCTTTTTACATCCGTCTACCTGTACAGAGAGTATCTCCTTCTTCTGTCCTCCATTAGAATTCCAGCTCTCTCTGAAGCTCCCCTGAATCCCATTACCTTCTCCATCCCACCACTGACTTAAACCCTCAAGACAAAACAAGTGATTGTCTGTCGTACCCTTGACAGCAGTTCTCCCCCCCTTCCAGGTGTAGTCTCTCGTTCTCTCTCCAGGTGAAGTAGTCTCTCTCTCTCTCTCTCTCCAGGTGAAGTAGTTTCTCTCTCTCTCTCTTTGTGAAGTAGTCTCTCTCTCTCTCCAGGTGAGGTAGTCTCCCTCTCTCAATTCAATTCAATTCAATTCAAGGGCTTTATTGGCATGGGAAACATGTGTTAACATTGCCAAAGCAAGTGAGGTAGAGAATATACAAAAGTGAAATAAACAATAAAATCAACAGTAAACATTACACATACAGAAGTTTCAAAACAATAAAGAATTTACAAATGTCATATTATATATATATATATACACTGGTTTAACAATGTACAAATGGTTAAAGGACACAAGATAAAATAAATAAGCATAAAAATGGGTATTTACAATGGTGTTTGTTCTTCACTGGTTGCCCTTTTCTCGTGGCAACAGGTCACAAATCTTGCTGCTGTGATGGCACACTGTGGAATTTCACCCAGTAGATATGGGAGTTTATCATAATTGGATTTGTTTTCAAATTCTTTGTGTATTTGTGTAATCTGAGGGAAATATGTCTCTCTAATATGGTCATACATTGGGCAGCAGGTTAGGAAGTGCAGCTCAGTTTCCACCTCATTTTGTGGGCAGTGAGCACATAGCCTGTCTTCTCTTGAGAGTCATGTCTGCCTACGGCGGCCTTTCTCAATAGCAAGGCTATGCTCACTGAGTCTGTACATAGTCAAAGCTTTCCTTCATTTTGGGTCAGTCACAGTGGTCAGGTATTCTGCCGCTGTGTACTCTCTGTTTAGGGCCAAATAGCATTCTAGTTTGCTCTGTTTTTTTGTTAATTCTTTCCAATGTCTCAAGTAATTATCTTTTTGTTTTCTCATGATTTGGTTGGGTCTAATTGTGCTGCTGTCCTGTGGCTCTGTAGGGTGTGTTTGTGTTTGTGAACAGAGCCCCAGGACCAGCTTGCTTAGGGGACTCTTCTCCAGGTTAATCTCTCTGTAGGTGATGGAAGGTTATGGTTGTTATGGAAGGTTTGGAAATCGCTTCCTTTTAGGTGGTTATAGAATTTAACGGCTCTTTTCTGGATTTTGATAATTAGTGGGTATCAGCCTAATTCTGCTCTGCATGCATTATTTGGTGTTCTACGTTGTACACGGAGGATATTTTTGCAGAATTCTCCGTGCAGAGTCTCAATTTGGTTTGTCCCATTTTGTCAAGTCTTGGTTGGTGAGCGGACACAAGACCTCACAACCATAAAGGGCAATGGGCTCTATGACTGATTCAAGTATTTTTAGCCAAATCCTAATTGATATGATGAAATGTATGTTCCTTTTGATGGCATAGAATGCCCTTCTTGCCTTGTCTCTCAGATCGTTCACAGCTTTGTGGAAGTTACCTGTGGCGCTGATGTTTAGGCCAAGGTATGTATAGTTTTTTGTGTGCTCTAGGGCAACAGTGTCTAGATGGAATTTGTATTTGTGGTCCTGGTCACTGGGCCTTTTTTGGAACACAATTATTTTGGTCTTACTGAGATTTACTGTCAGGGCCCAGGTCTGACAGAATCTGTGCATAAGATCTAGGTGCTGCTGTAGGCCCTCCTTGGTTGGTGACAGAAGCACCAGATCATCAGCAAACAGCAGACATTTGACTTCGGATTCTAGTAGGGTGAGGCCGGGTGCTGCAGACTTTTCTAGTGCCCGCGCCAATTCGTTGGTATATATGTTGAAGAGGTTGGTTGGGGCTTAAGCTGCATCCCTGTCTCACCCCACGACCCTGTGTGAAGAAATGTGTGTGTTTTTTGCCAATTTTAACCGCACACTTGTTGTTTGTGTACATGGATTTTATAATGTCGTATGTTTTACCCCCAACGCCACTTTCCATCAGTTTGTATAGCAGACCCTCATGCCAAATTGAGTCGAAGGCTTTTTTGAAATCAACAAAGCATGAGAAGACTTTGCCTTTGTTTTGGTATGTTTGGTTGTCAATTACTGTGTGCAGGGTGAATACATGGTCTGTTGTACGGTAATTTAGTAAAAAGCAAATTTGACATTTGCTCAGTACATTGTTTTCATTGAGGAAACGTACGAGTCTGCTGTTACTGATAATGCAGAGGATTTTCCCAAGGTTACTGTTGACGCATATTCCACGGTAGTTATTGGGGTCAAATTTGTCTCCACTTTTGTGGATTGGGGTGATCAGTCCTTGGTTCCAAATATTGGGGAAGATGCCAGAGCTAAGGATGATGTTGAAGAGTTTTAGTATAGCCAATTGGAATTTGTTGTCTGTATATTTGATCATTTCATTGAGGATACCATCAACACCACAGGCCTTTTTGGGTTGATGTGTTTTTATTTTGTCCTGTAGCTCATTCAATGTAATTGGAGAATCCAGTGGGTTATGATAGTCTTTAATAGTTGATTCTAAGATCTGTATTTGATCATGTATATGTTTTTGCTCTTTATTCTTTGTTATAGAGCCAAAATGATTGGAGAAGTGGTATTCGTGTTGTTGTTTGTTTAGTGTTTTCCAATTTTCCCAGAAGTGGTTAGAGTCTATGGATTCTTCAATTACATTGAGCTGATTTCTGACATGCTGTTCCTTCTTTTTCCGTAGTGTATTTCTGTATTGTTTTAGTGATTCACCATAGTGAAGGCGTAGACTCAGGTTTTCCGGGTCTCTATGTTTTTGGTTGGACAGGTTTCTCAATTTCTTTCTTAGATTTTTGCATTCTTCATCAAACCATTTGTCATTGTTGTTCGTTTTCTTCGGTTTTCTATTTGAGATTTTTAGATTTGATAGGGAAGCTGAGCGGTCAAATATACTGTTAAGATGCTCTACTGCCAAGTTTACACCTTCACTATTACAGTGGAACGTTTTACCCAGGAAATTGTCTAAGAGGGATTGAATTTGTTGTTGCCTAATTGTTTTTTGGTAGGTTTCCAAACTGCATTCCTTCCATCTATAGCATTTCTTAATGTTACTCAGTTCCTTTGGCTTTGATGCCTCATGATTGAGTATTGCTCTGTTTAAGTAGACTGTGATTTTGCTGTGGTCTGATAGGGGTGTCAGTGGGCTGACTGTGAACGCTCTGAGAGACTCTGGGTTGAGGTCAGTGATAAAGTAGTCTACAGTACTACTGCCAAGAGATGAGCTATATGTGGACCTACCATAGGAGTCCCCTCGAAGCCTACCATTGACTATGTACATACCCAGCGTGCAACAGAGCTCTCTCTCTCTCTCTCTCTCTCTCTCTCTCTCTCTCTCTCTCTCTCTCTCTCTCTCTCTCTCTCTCTCTCTCTCTCTCTCTCTCAATTCAATTAAATTCAATTAAATTCAATTCAAGGGCTTTATTGGCATGGGAAACATGTGTTAACATTGCCAAAGCAAGTGAGGTAGACAACATACAAAGTGAATATATAAAGTGAAAAACAACAAAAATTAACAGTAAACATTACACATACAGAGGTTTCAAAACAGTAAAGACATTACAAATGTCATATTATATATATATACAGTGTTTTAACAATGTACAAATGGTTAAAGGACACAAGATAAAATAAATAAGCATAAATATGGGTTGTATTTACAATGGTGTGTGTTCTTCACTGGTTGCCCAGGTGAAGTTGTCTTTCTCTCTCTCCATTTGAAGTATCTCTCTTTCTCTATCTCCAGGTGAAGTAACTCTCTCTCTCTCCAGGTGAATTAGTCTCCCCCTCTCTCTCTCTCCATTTGAAGTATCTCTCTTTCTCTCTCTACAGGTGAAGTAACTCTCTCTCTCTCCAGGCGAAGTATCTCTCTCTCTCTCTCTCTCTCCCTCTCTCTCTCCAGGCGAAGTCTCTCTCTCTCTCTCTCACTCTCTCTCTCTCTCTCTCTCTCTCTCTCTCCAGGTGACAGTGTCTCTCTCTCTCTCTCCCGCTCTCTCTCCAGGTGAAGTCTCTCTCTCTCTCTCTCTCTCTCTCTCTCCAGGTGACATAGTGTCTCTCTCTCTCTCTCCCCAGGTGAAGTTGTATCTCTCTCTCTCACTCTCCAGGTGAAGTAGTCTCTCTCTCTCCCTCTCTCTCTCTCCCTCTCTCTCTCTCCAGGTGAAGTAGTCTCTCTCTCGCTCTCCAGGTGAAGTAGTATCTCTCTCTCTCTCTCTCTCTCTCTCTCTCTCTCTCTCTCTCTCTCCAGGTGAAGTCGTCTCTCTCTCCCTCTCTCTCTTCAGGTGAAGTAGTGTCTCTCTCTCCAGGTAAAGTAGTCTCTCTCTCTCTCTCTCTCTCTCTCTCTCTCTCTCTCTCTCTCTCCATTTGAAGTATCTCCCTTTCTCTCTCTACAGGTGACGTAACTCTCTCTCTCTCTCTCTCTCTCTCCAGGTGAAGTTTCTCTCTCTCTCCAGGCAAAGTATCTTTCTCTCTCTCTCTCTCTCTCTTTCTCTCTCCAGGTGAAGTAGTCTCTCTCTCTCTCTCTCTCTCTCTCTCTCTCTCTCTCTCTCTCTCTCTCGCTCTCTCTCTCCAGGTGAAGTTTCTCCCCCCCCTCTCTCTCTCTCTCCATTTGAAGTATCTCTCTTTCTCTCTCTACAGGTGAAGTAACTCTCTCTCTCTCCAGGTGAAGTTTCTACCTCTCTCTCTCTCTACAGGCGAAGTATCTCTCTCTCTCTCTCCAGGCGAAGTATCTCTCTCTCTCTCTCTCTCTCTCTCTCTCTTTCTCTCCCCAGGTGAAGTAGTCTCTCTCTCTCCAGGTGAAGTAGTCTATCTTTCTCCCCCTCTCTCTCTCCAGGTGAAGTAGTGTCTCTCTCTCTCTCCAGGTTAAGTAGTCTCTCTCTCTCTCCAGGTGAAGTTTCTCTCTCTCTCTCTCTCTCTCTCTCTCTCTCACTCTCTCTACAGGCGAAGTATCTCTCTCTCTCTCCAGGTGAAGTAGTCTCTCTCTCTTTCTCTCTCTACAGGTGAAGTAACTCTCTCTCTCTCCAGGTGAAGTTTCTCTCTCTGTCTCTGTCTCTCTCTCTCTCTCTCTCTCTCTCTCTCTCTCTCTACAGACAAAGTATCTCTCTCTCTCTCTCTCTCCAGGTGACGTAGTCTCTCTCTCTCTCTCTCTCTCTGTCTCTGTCTCTGTCTCTGTCTCTGTCTCTGTCTCTGTCTCCAGGTGAAGTAGTCTCTCTCTCTCCAGGTGAAGTAGTCTCGCTCTCTCCAGGTGAAGTAGTCTCTCTCTCTCTCCAGGTAAAGTAGTCTCTCTCTCTCCAGGTGAAGTAGTCTCTCTCTCTCCAGGTGAAGTAGTCTCTCTCTCAAATTAATGTTCAAGCTGCTTTTTTGGCATGAAAAACATACATTGTAATAAAATAATGAATAATAATATAAAATGGTTGTAAATAGTAATACAAATAAAGAAATAGCTAAAGAAAATAACAACAATAAAATGGTAACAGTCAATAGTAGAAATATAATAAATATAAAAGGCTAAACATAGTTATGGTTTTATTTTCTAACTGTCATTCTCACCATTACATCAGTACTACAACTTCCATCATTATTACTACTACTACCACCATCATTAAACTGCTATTATTGCCATCTCCCCTACTACCCCTACCACTACTATTTTGAATATTAATAATAGTCATAACAATAATACAAATAATAAGTAAGTAACTGCTTACTATGTAGATGTTATTATTCAGTATCCTTCAGGTTATGTCAGGCAAATGCATATTTGACTGCAAGAGGAGACGTTGCTGCTTCGCCCATGAGTATTTTTTGTTTTTCCTCTGAGTTAAGTAAGTTAATCTATCTCTGTCTGTGTGTGTGTGAAGTAGTGCACTAGCTGAGCAGCACAGACAGAGCATTGATATCAGTAGCCTGATGGGGAGTAGAAACCTCTGTGTTTTATGAGGAGAATGAACGGCCCTGAACCCAATTATCTTTCTTTGTTAAATAAAACTCTGCTGGCCCTCATTTCAACATGCCCCCCCCCCCCCCCCCCCCTCTCTGCTGTTTTTACACTACAAAGTGATTACAGATTTAATTAGCTGAGGACCTTGCTTCAGGGAGACTCATGAATCTATATTGATATTTCTGCAGAATGTGGAGATAGGGCCTCATCCTCATGATGAGCTATGGAGACGCTACTGGAGAAAAAAATAAAGGAGGATGAAGTGATGATTTGGAACTTTCACTCTCCTGTTTACTTTTTCCTCTGAGGCTAATATTTTTATTGCTCTATGAGGATGAGCAGCATGGCTGAATTATGCAGAGCATGACAGCAGCAATCAATGCTGTCTCACTGTGAGTAGCTTGGATTAAAAGAGACCTGCTGTCAGGAGAGCAGCATTTCTCCTAATGATGAGGATCAGTAATCACAGTTATTGATTTTGTTAGACAAGCTCAGTCTTGAGATATCATCATTTACAGCGATATTCAATGCGTAATCACACGCGCACACTTACTGCACACACTTGCAGGTGTACACTCACTCACACACGTCGCATTTAAAGCAATTGTTCAACAATACAGCAATTGGCCTCTGAGTGGGGCTGATGATTCAAGAATGGGATCAGTGAACGTCACATCTTTATGGCACACCTGCCCAAAAGAGACTAAATGGATGGCTTCTTCCAAACTACTGTGTCATTTAAGTGGTGATCAGATTGAGGGATCAAAATCAATTCAAGACAATGTTATGAACTCCCTCTGGGGCAATTCAGAGGGCATTGTCAGACCACAAACACAATGACATATATTCTCAATATAATATCTGCAACCTACATTCAAACTGTACAGGTGTAAAATAAAGGTTGAATAGAAATAATACAAAAATAGGGGAGAGACAATACGGACACTTCTGGTGCTTAAATTTACTCTCTCTGTAAATAGGCTTTAAAGGACAGGTTCACTTTTTTTCACCTAATCTGTATTTTGAATGTAAATGGCATGTTATAGAAGTGTCCAGACACTTTTCTTTTGTGATTTCAGAAACGCATTGGTTTTGAGAAACTTACCCCACCAGCGATAGACTTCCTCATGCTCGTTCTGCAGTTGCAGTGCCACAGATAAAACATGAATAAAGTCTCCAAAAACAACCAAATACTTCCTGTTAGAAACAAAACAATGATCCTCATGAAGTAGCTAGGTTTGCTTGCTAGCTAGCCAACAATGTGATACCTCTGATTACACAGTCTGAGATACAAGTAAATGACTTGTATTTGTTAGGAACATTTCCTCCCGCGAGCTCTAAAAGCCAGAATGTTGAATTTACTCTACTGGTTCCATTATCTGTGTGGTTCGTCCTTTTTGAGAAAAGATGTCCACAGGAAAGTCTTATTAAAGTGACTTTTCAGAACACTGGTCCTGCCGTTGACAATTCTATCACCTGGCACATGCGCGAAACCATGTAAACACCTGCAAGACCTTGGTTAGTATGCATTCATCACGTGCATGTACTTCTGTAAATTTTTGCTTCATGAAGTAATCCAAAAATGTATATGTCACCCTCTCAGAGTATTTTTCTCTTCTCTCATTGATTGAAAAGATGGGTACTCCAAAGTGCTGCACATCATGTGCAAGACTCAGAAATCAAGTGTCGCTTTTAATGATACTCACCTATCTCAATAAATGAGAGAAGACAAAGATAATTGAAGATGGCAGCATATACAGTAGCAGTCGAAAGTTTGGACACACCTACTCATTCAAGGTTTTTTAAATTTTTTACAATTATTTTCTACATTTTAAATGAATAATGAAGACATCAAAACTATGAAATAACACCTATAGAATCATGTAGTAACCAAACAAGTGTTGCACAAATCAAAGTATATTTTAGATTTGGATTCTTCAAAGTAGCCACCCTTTGCCTAGATGACAGCTTTGCACACTCTTGGTGTTCTCTCAACCAGCTTCACCTGGAATGCCTTTCCAACAGTCTTGAAGATCCCACATATTCTGAGAACTTGTTGGCTGCTTTTCCTTCACTCTGCAGTCCAACTCATCCCAACTCATTGAGGTCAGATGATTGTTGAGGCCAGGTCATCTGATGCAGTACTCCATCACTCTCCTTCTTGGTCAAATAGCCCTTACACAGCCTTGAGGTGTGTTGGGTCATTGTCCTGTTGAAGAACAAATGATAGTCCCACTAAGCACAAACCAGATGGGATGGCGTATCGCTGCAGAAATGCTGTGGTAGCCATGCTGGTTAAGTGTGACTTGAATTCTCAATAAATCACAGACAGTGTCACCAGCAAAGCATCATCACATCCCCTCCATGCTTCATTGTGGGAACCACATATGCAGAGATCATCCGTTCACCTACTCTGCGTCTCACAAAGACACGGCGGTTGGAACCAAGAAATCGCAAAAAATCTTCTTCTTATTGGTGTCCTTTAGTAGTGGTTTCTTTGCGGCAATTCGACCAAGAAAGCCTGATTCACGCAGACTCCTCTGAACAGTTGATGTTGAGATGTTTTTTTGGGCTGCAATCTGTTGTGCTGTTAACTCTAATGAACTTATCCTCTGCAGCAGAGGTAACACTGGGTCCACCTTTCGTATGGCGGTCCTCATGAGATCCAGTTTCATCATAGCTCTTGATGGTTTTTGTGTATGCACTTGAAGAAACTTTCAAACTTCTTGAAATTTTCCGTATTGACTGACCTTCATGTCTTAAAGTAAACGGACTGTCATTTCTCTTTGCTTATTTGAGCTCTTCTTGCCATAATATGGACTTGGTCTTTTACCAAATAGGGCTATCTTCTGTATACCACCCCTACCTTGACACAACACAACTGATTGGCTCAAACGCATTAAGAAGGAAATAAATTCCACAATTAACACGCATACCTGTTAATTGAAATGCATTCCAGGTGACTACCTCATGACGCTGGTTGAGAGAATGCCAAAGGTGTGCAAAGCTGTCATCAAGGTGGCTACTTTGAAGAATTTAAGATCTAAAATATATTTAGATTTGTTTAACACTTTTTTGGTTACTACATGATTCCATATGTGTTATTTCGTAGTTTGATGTCTTCAATATTATTCCACAATGTAGAAACTAGTAAAAATTAAGAAAAACCCTTGAATGAGTAGGTGTGTCCAAACTTTTGAGTGGTACTGTACATTGTTGGATTGCTTCATGGAGGAAAAACATATTTAATTTACTTTCAAAATTCCATCGTTCCACCTGCAACAAGCCATGGGAGTTTGGAAGGCACCAGTGACTTCCGAATCGAGAACAAAGAAAGTATTACCAAGTAAAGGTTCTGATTGTGGCTAAACAGAAGCATCTTATCAATGGCTATCACAAGCTAATTCAATTAATTCGCTAATGATGATAATTGTTTGATTTGATATAGACTAGCCAACAGTGTGTGATACAAAATTATCATAACTAACCCCTTTCAACTGTGGTGTAGTCTTAATAATCGCTAGAGATCTAACAATGCTGTCATCCCTTATGAAAAAAAAATGCAGTCAGATTGCAGTATAACTGCAGTATTCTTCAAATACTGCATCCAAAATAAAAACATTTTACTGCAGTAAGTTTGCAGTGTAACTGCAGTTACAGTGCATCATAACTGCAGTTATTTCTGCAATTACTGCATCCACAATACCACAGTCGACTGCAGTTGCTGCACTTTTACAGCAGTTTCAAAACTGTAATGCTTTTTCGTAAGGGATGTTTTGAAGTAGGTTTGGAAAATCTCCTTAAACGAAAACTGACAACAATCTTGTTAATATGTCAAACTATTTACAAAATAAAGGAAGTGTGATTCTCAGCAAGTTGTACCAGAACTGAATGTTGAGATTAGATGAAACAGAAATGATTAAGCCTATGATTGAGTCTGTGTTCTTCCCCCTACCAACTGAGCCACACTTGAATGCCTGCTAATGGTCTCTTCTCACCGCCGTTGTAGGTTGTGAGATGAAATATGCTTAGAACTCTTTTATTCATTACTCCTCAGGTTCATTGTCCTATGTCTCCGTGTCTCCATGTCCCTCTCCCTGGAGTAGTGTGGAATATCTTTATTAGTCTGTTGTTGTCTCTCCTATTCCCACCAGCCAGTTTACTCATTGTTCCTGGCAGCCTAGACGTCCTCTATCTGTTCGACAGGGTCATTCACTCTGCCAATAATACACAACCATCCTACCTATTTCCTCCTCTGGACACCATAGACACCTGAACTTAATACAAACGTGAAGAAAACACCCAGAGAGTGTCTGACACTTCTCACACTCCCAGTCATTCTGATGTAATTCGGTGGAGATATATCTTTGCTATTTCGCAATATGGATTTTTTTTCTTCAATACTGGGTCATAGTAATGGGGATTGGAATGGGTTGTGGTTCAAAACTTCAATATTGCCGAAGATGGACTGTGTGCGACCCCTTACTCCTTCCCCCTGTCCCCAGAGTCTTGTTGAGAATCACTGGGAACAGTGATCGTCAGGCTGTCTGGCTGCAGAGAAACTGATAAAGTGCAGAAGGTTGACACGTGGCCCTTTTTACAGGTGGATCAATAATGTACAATGATCTCATTTTTATTTCTCTTGGTAAATTACATTTTACATGACAGGCTCATGTGATGGGAAATGATGTCTTCTCTTTACCTGGCCTTTGACTGTTGGTTGTTCCTCAGATAAGAACTAGGCCTATTATTTGTGTTTTGGACTGTTAGAATTTGAAGAAGTAAAGCAAGATGATTTTGTCAAACCTCAGGCTTCACATCGACTGTGAAAAGAAAGGGAATTCACATGTTAAAATCAATAAAATCAACGGATTTCTGCCTAGACTTCGGGCTGTTGATTTATCAAAGAAAGTGCACTGATGGGAACAATTGATTGGTTGTTCAAAGCTGCTGCATTGTGTCAGACAGATGAATGATACCCCAACACTCAACTATATTTCAGCAATGAAACAGTAAGATTTCTTCCCTGATCACTGAAGTTGTAGTTTCCAAAGTTGTGTTGGTATTGCAGGTAACCTTTGCCCACTTTACACTGGGGTCAACAACAGTGTTCCTCAACCTCTGTTCCCTGCTAGGATGATTCTGTTTAGTCCCTGAAATGGTTCTGACAGCCTAACACTAATGTAATTGTTTTAAGATGGTCATACTATGAATTATTTAGCTATTTGATTTTGAATTTTAGGACCCCTTTAGGTATCCCAAAAATATAGAAAAATAATGAATTTGATAAAATATTGATTTTGGCCATAACTACTAAATCCTATACAAAGACGTTGAACAACACATTCATAAATGGCAAAAAGGACAGTCAAAAAATAAATAATAAAAACAAGGTGTTGATGTGTCTGTTCTAAATATAGGAGATATACTGTATAGATATATATATACAGTGCATTGCGAAAGTATTCGGCCCCCTTGAACTTTGCGACCTTTTGCCACATTTCAGGCTTCAAACATAAAGATATAAAACTGTATTTTTTTGTGAAGAATCAACAACAAGTGGGACACAATCATGAAGTGGAACGACATTTATTGGATATTTCAAACTTTTTTAACAAATCAAAAACTGAAAAATTGGGCGTGCAAAATTATTCAGCCCCCTTAAGTTAATACTTTGTAGCGCCACCTTTTGCTGTGATTACAGCTGTAAGTCGCTTGAGGTATGTCTCTATCAGTTTTGCACATCGAGAGTCTGACATTTTTTCCCATTCCTCCTTGCAAAACAGCTCGAGCTCAGTGAGGTTGGATGGAGAGCATTTGTGAACAGCAGTTTTCAGTTCTTTCCACAGATTCTCGATTGGATTCAGGTCTGGACTTTGACTTGGCCATTCTAACACCTGGATATGTTTATTTTTGAACCATTCCATTGTAGATGTTGCTTTATGTTTTGGATCATTGTCTTGTTGGAAGACAAATCTCCATCCCAGTCTCAGGTCTTTTGCAGACTCCATCAGGTTTTCTTCCAGAATGGTCCTGTATTTGGCTCCATCCATCTTCCCATCAATTTTAACCACCTTCCCTGTCCCTGCTGAAGAAAAGCAGGCCCAAACCATGATGCTGCCACCACCATGTTTGACAGTGGGGATGGTGTGTTCAGGGTGATGAGCTGTGTTGCTTTTACGCCAAACATAACGTTTTGCATTGTTGCCAAAAAGTTCAATTTTGGTTTCATCTGACCAGAGCACCTTCTTCCACATGTTTGGTGTGTCTCCCAGGTGGCTTGTGGCCAACTTTAAATGACACTTTTTATGGATATCTTTAAGAAATGGCTTTCTTCTTGCCACTCTTCCATAAAGGCCAGATTTGTGCAATATACGACTGATTGTTGTCCTATGGACAGAGTCTCCCACCTCAGCTGTAGATCTCTGCAGTTCATCCAGAGTGATCATGGGCCTCTTGGCTGCATCTCTGATCAGTCTTCTCCTTGTATGAGCTGAAAGTTTAGAGGGACGGCCAGGTCTTGGTAGATTTGCAGTGGTCTGATACTCCTTCCATTTCAATATTATCGCTTGCACAGTGCTCCTTGGGATGTTTAAAGCTTGGGAAATCTTTTTGTATCCAAATCCGGCTTTAAACTTCTTCACAACAGTATCTCGGACCTGCCTGGTGTGTTCCTTGTTCTTCATGATGCTCTCTGCGCTTTTAACGGACCTCTGAGACTATCACAGTGCAGGTGCATTTATACGGAGACTTGATTACACACAGGTGGATTCTATTTATCATCATTAGTCATTTAGGTCAGAGGTTCAGAGATCCTCACTGAACTTCTGGAGAGAGTTTGCTGCACTGAAAGTAAAGGGGCTGAATAATTTTGCACGCACAATTTTTCAGTTTTTGATTTGTTAAAAAAGTTTGAAATATCCAATAAATGTCGTTCCACTTCATGATTGTGTCCCACTTGTTGTTGATTCTTCACAAAAAAATACAGTTTTATATCTTTATGTTTGAAGCCTGAAATGTGGCAAAAGGTCGCAAAGTTCAAGGGGGCCGAATACTTTCGCAAGGCACTGTATATATATATATTTTTACACATATTTAACTCCTTTTTTGGGGTAGGCACAAATCTACCTTCTAACTTCCATAAAAAAAAATTCTACTGGTACCGGTTATCTTCAGACAAGTCCCACTTGTGGGGGTATTAGAGCAAAAATGGAGAACACCATCGTGTTCATAAGCAATGTTCCTACACATTTCTTGGGGCACTGAGCAAATTTTTGGTATTGTGAGTGGAAACGTGAAAGTTGTGAGAATTTTGTGCAACTTCCGGTGTGCGTTTACAGTAAACACTGAGGCTGTGCCCTTACAATTTTAGAAAGTAGCCAATAGGCTAATGTGGCTATTTGAGCATAATGTAGGCCTACCAACAAAACCAATGGAGCAAAAACCATAACATTTTCACGTGGAAATAGTTTTGATTTCTATGATATAGCCTACAGTAACCTATATGTGGTGTTCAATGCAGGCCTACATTGCATGAGACTTAAAAAAAAAAATGTTTACATTATGAAGGGCTTGATATGAATTAATGATATTTTACTTGATCTGTAACACCATGGGCCAAATAGGTGACTGTAAATTGTGTTGTATACTGAAAGAAACTACTTTACAAATTGTAATCAATTATTACCATACAGATAATTAGACAATGTAGGCTACCCCTCTGCCTACATATTCAAGCCTTTCTGAAAATATAACACTGTCCCTTTAATTAAGATGTAAGCTTTTTACCTGACTGGCTTTTCAAAGACAGCTTGAAATGTAGCCTACAAGTTTGGTACTCTTGTAGGAAGCGTAACTCCCCATTGCTGACCTACACTTTGTTGAATTGAAAAAGGGCTGATAAAATGTTGATTCAATCACAGACTAAATGTTGATATATAGTGCAAGCTAACGGGGTGAACTCAGTGCAGTTCAATCGGGGCATGGCATTTCTTCTATGTGTCAGTCCTGGAGGAAGTGCACGGCTGCCATGCCCCTTTCCACATTGGGGTCCCATTAGTTTGTAGCCTAAACGGTTCAGACGCTACCAAACAGAAGTTGGCACATTGATGGTACTAACTTCAGACGAGTCTTCTGACACTTGTGGGGGTCGTAGAGAAAAACTAGGAACATGACCATCATGTTCGTGAGTGTCTCAACCTTTCCATAGACTGGTCATAAGTTTCTAGGTCAAACCGTTCATACGCTACAGACGTTTAGTTTATGTGAGAAGACTGATTTTCGAGATGTCTCATGGTCTGTGACAAACACCCCACTTTCGCGCAGATGCGGAAGTGAGACACTGGCGGATGTGGTGGATTGAGACGTATCCAATGCAAAGAAACCATATCTCTAGCTTAATCTGACAGATTTTAATGCAGATTATTTTCTTATGTAATTTAGATTGACTCACCGGTGCATGAATGGACTCTAGGGGGATAAACACTAATTATTTTAATAGTCACCATTGGCCTCATGGTGAAATCCCCGAGCAACTTAGTTAGGAAGGATGCCTGTATCTTTGGAATGACTGGGTGTATTGTTACACCATCTAAAGTGTAATTAATAACTTCACCATTCTCAAAGGGATATTCAATGTCTGCTTTTTATTTTTTTTACCCATCTACCAATAGGTGCCCTTCTTTGTGAGGCATTGGAAAACCTCCCTGGTCTTTGTGGTTGAATCTGTGGTTGATATTTGCTGCTCGACTGAGGGACCTTACAGATAATGTGACTTGTTAAGCATATTTTTACTCTTGAACTTATTTAGGCTTGTCATAACAAAGGGTTTGAATAATTATTGACTCAAGACATTTCAGCTTTTTGTGTTTTATTAATTTGCAAACATTTCTAAAAACATCATTCCACTTTGACATTATGGGGTATTTTGTGTAGGCCAGTGACACAACATCTCAATTCAATTCAATTCAGGCTTTAACACAACAAAATGTTAAACAAGTAAAGTAGAGTGAATAGTTTCTGAAGGCACTGTATAGGCCTACACTGTACAGGCCTACACTGTACAGGCAATGATAACATCTGTGGCCAATAACTTTTCTGAGCTATGCTCTAACAAAAACAATTTCTGGGAGGAAACGCTGAAATATGTTTGCTTGTTTGTTTTTCTTTTCACCGAATGTGTTTCTGTCATGGGAGCGAGGGATTCAAATATTAGCACTTCCTATTCAAATGCTTTCCCTCCACTTCACAACAGTATAGATATGAACTTCATTATGTAAAAATGTTCAAAGCAACTTCAGTCCCACGGGGATGCCTCTCACTAGGAGGCTTCTACACTGTTTGGACTTGGGGATATGTCCTCCTGAAGTAATGAAAGATTCTGATTGAAAGTAAATGTTTTTCAAGTCTTCTTTTTAAGTGAGGGGTGAGTGCCATGTTGTTGGTATAATTGAATCAATGAGACTTTATATTTCATTTAAAGGTGTTTTGTTCCTTGGTCTTATGTTTGGGTAATTTCGGCTCGCAGAGTCTAATAATTGAGGGACATTAAAGGGAAATCCTTGCATTGGTATGTAATTGATCTCTATACACAAATGTTTTGTTTGTATTTTGGGAATATACTTTATCAGGAACTGATTGCGGTTCAGAAGTGTTCACATGCATGATATAGTTGTGACATAGCCTTGGCCTATATCATTAGTAAGCAGCCTTGCTAAGACAAACTGCTACTCCTTTGAGCCAATCTGCTGTTTCTGTAGCATGAGGTGCAAGTACACCGCCTGGACAGGATGCTAGTCCATCGCAGGGCCTTAACCCCAATCTATCTCCTTAATGCTGAGTGCAAAGCAGAGACGTATTGGGTCCCATTTTTATAGTCTTTGTTACAACTTCGCTGGGGATCAAACTCACAACCTTCCAATCTCAGGGCGGACTCTCAAACCTGACTAGTGAAATTGTATCTGTCAGCTGGATAGAAAGAGGGATAGAAAGAAGGAGCATCAGAGAGGTGGCATTCAGAGGTTAAGGCTAAGAGCATCAGAGAGGTGGCATTCAGATGTTAAGGCTCAGAGGAGCAGAGCATCAGAGAGGTGGCATTCAGAGGTTACGGATCAGAGGAGCAGAGCATCAGAGAGGTGGCATTCAGAGGTTATGGCTCAGAGCATCAGAGGAGCAGAGCATCAGAGAGGTGAGGTGGCATTCAGAGGTTACGGCTCAGAGGAGCAGAGCATCAGAGAGGTGGCATTCAGAGGTTAAGGCTCAGAGGAGCAGCTCCGTATCGACTGGATGACATCAGATCCTAATCAGACGAGGTTATTAATTCAAGGTTTTAGTAAAATGGCTTGCTGAGTTTGCTGCCTGGATCATGACATGAGCAGACATGCACACTGAACACAATGTAAGCTACAGTGGGTGTGAGAAATAAGCTACCAAATTAAAGATCATGTACTGTATTTCCATCAGGCCTTCTCCTCTCTGCTGTCCCTTCACTCAGTTAGTACAATCTGTTTATTGTGACATCTCGAGATGGCAGCCAGTAGTCTCATACTGTTGGTACCCTCTCCTGGGCGAAAACCTCCTGGAAGACCACATGAAACCTTCCTGGACAACATCTGCCGGGGCACTGGTCTCAGAACAGAGGCACTTCCAGGTGTCATGAACAACAGAGAGCTATGGCATGTCATCATCTGGTCATTGCATCGCCATAAGCAAGGAGACTTCATATGGAGACTTCATATAGGTATAACTATAGAGATGTGACCTACAGACAGACAGAACCCACACACAAGCAGAAATCATGTCTGCATACAGTTTGCAGTGCAATCAGTGACATTAAACATGCCTGTTAAAGACATAATTATAAATGTGAGTGCCAAACCTGGTCCAGAAATGGTGGGTCTGTATGATTGCAGCATCTAATATACAATACAGGAGAGGGTCCATTTACAATACAGGAACAAGAGATGAGGAAAAAACATTAACACCATCATTAGAGTTATATTCAAATGAGCTGTACACAAGAAAATTGGATTTTATATTATCTTCCAAAGGCATTGTTATTTTTATGTTAACATTCATCTCTGTGGATCAGAGGCAATTCCTCATTCTGCAGCACAGAGAAAGGTACATCCACAAAGAAACATCATGCACCAAAATTAACATCAGCCCCATTGTCAAAACCTCATCTCCTTCTCTTCTGCAAGGAGGTGCTAAGCTAACACAATAACCCCTGGCCCTTTAAGAAATATATTATTTTGACATTTACACATGAAATATACTCTTTATTTTAACATTAACTTCAAAGCAGAATGTATGTAGGACAGAACTGGGTGAAATCTCTTCATGGGGCAGAAATAAAGTAATTCAGTTTAGTACCCCTGAGGAGGACTTGGACCAAGACAATGTTGTGTCCTAAATGGCACCCAATTCCCTACATTGTGTACCCTATTCCCTATGGGCCCTGGTCAAAAGTGGTGCACTATGTAGGGAATAGGGTGCCATTTGGGATGCAACAAATAATGAGATGGTTGACATCATCCATCCCTCAGTGCTCTGTCACTGTTGTGATGATGTCATTCTGAAAAGAGTCATTATGATGCAAGATTACCTGTTGTGATGGATAGAGAGTAAATGGCTGACTACATGGCAGAAAAAGATGACCTGTTGTGATGGATAGAGAGTAAATGGCTGACTACATGGCAGAAAAGATGACCTGTTGTGATAGATAGAGAGTAAATGGCTGACTGCATGGCAGAAAAAGATGACCTGTTGTGATGGATAGAGAGTAAATGGCTGACTACATGGCAGAAAAAGCAACGTAAAAATGTATTCAATGTAATTAGTATGACACTGCTTTGACAGCTTTGTGGAAGTGTCAGTATCTAGTTAGTTATTGTGTAGCCTAAAGGATGACGGTCGTGTCATCATGCTATATGCTGCCTGTGTCATTATGGAAGTCATTGTTTGTCAGTGGCTAGGAAAAACTGATAACTCATGTTACTGTAGGTCTCGGTAAATAAATTAAGAGAACTCTGAATATATAAGGCCTATGTAATGAAGTGCATGGATACGCCTACAGAAGCTTGCATGTCAGTGACTGTATCCATTAGGTAGTCTATAATTTCATCTTTAAAGTGTCAATGGTATTGTAGTGGTGACTGTTCAATCCAATAACAAATGCAAACACAGCAGCGCAAAGATAAGGTTTGATTACATTTACTTTTTCAGTGTTGCATCCTCTTTCGTCTTTTCATGTGAAAATGTGTCTGCTGGGCTGTATATTGATATCAAGTTCCTCGTAAAAAAAAAAAAATTCATCCACACCGAAGCTGAGCAACATGAAATTCGTATGTTTAATTTATGTTTATCTCTTTCAATATTTAATGAGGCCTCCAGATAGTCTTTGGAAAAACACAGACCGGAAACTAAAAAATGAATATGCAAATGAAAGGACAACATAAACAAATGTGATGCTAGAAGTCTCCCCCTTAAAACAGTACAGATCACACAGTCACACAGTCCAACAACTCCAACCTCTGAAGAAATACAAATACGCTCCAATTTAATAATCCATCTAATGTTTCCTGTTTTGTTTGTTGGCAAAAGCCATAGTTCTGAGCCAAGATATTCCATCAGTGTTGGCACACACTGGTCCGGCGTTGCCTCAAAATCTAATTGATTTACAACCCAGACCGGGGAGTGTGTTGAGTGCTGCTGGTGACTTAATTGTAATAAGGTTAATTAAGATAATGTGTAATTATTCTCCTCAAACAACAGGGAAACGTCAACAGTGGATTGGCTGTCAGTGAAAAGAGGAACTGGATTACAGCTGAATGATGTAGTGGTGAAACAGTGATGTCTGTGCATGTCTGAATTAGACTGAATTTGGGAGGTTGGAAGGCAGTAAGTTGATGGCTGATTAGTGATAGGTTTCTCATTCATTCAATATTATTTTGTAATAATAATTAGTAACCTATTATGTATAGTATTATAAAATAATGTTAGAAATATTGGAAATATCAATCAGCATGTAAATTATACTTGATCTAATAGCAGGTTTGGATCAAACGTTATATGTTAGATATCTGTGTGCAGTTCAGGTATACTGTAGAGGTCTCTACCTGGAGATATAAAGGGAAAATTCGAAGCATTTCTAAATGTAACCATTCGCCAGGGCTGAGAAGTCCTTTCAACTCCCACACCCACAACCTTGATGGAAGAAAGGGAGTCAGAATAATGACATTCCAGGGAGAAGCTGAAGAGTGGAGTGGTGCATTGTAAATCATTGGTGGAAGAGCCACCAAGGGCTTGTTATGGTTACACTATATAAAGTTTGATGACTCACAGCCTAATCATGTCACTCACCATGGATACATAGAGGTCCACAGTAGCAACAGCACTATGTAGCCTACACTATGTAGTGCAGATATTCCCAAATGTCGTCGGGGGTAAGCCAAATACAAATGTGATTCAGGTTTGAAAAAATATGTATATACATATTTTTTCTTCACATTTTCAAACTGTCCATTTATATTTTCCAACGGGGCTATACATTTGGATGAGTTTTTTTTCTTGCCCAAGTAGCTTTGTTCACTGCCAAAAATAAAATTAAACCATCTAGTGTTCAGCGAAACAACAACACAATGTCAAACACAGGTAGCCTCGTCAAATAATTAACATCCAATCATAGAAACCGCTACTCTCGTGGGAATTCCACTAACGGTCCGTATGTAGCCAAACGTAGTTGCTGCTCATGTTGGAATCTGTACTTATGGTGCAAAAGCCATGACAGAGAGACATAGTGGAGTGGTAACACGTGTGCAAGCAGTTGCTCCTGACGCCACTTGGGTACATTGCAACATCCACCGAGAGGCTCTTGCTGCCAAGGGAATGCCTGACCGCTTAAAAGACGTTTTGGACACTACAGTGAAAATGGTTAACTTTGTTAAAGCAAGGCCCCAGAACTCTCGTATATTTTCTGCATTATGCAATGATATGGGCAGCGACCATGTAACGCTTTTACAACATACAGATTTGTTTGTGTGCAAATGAACTCAAGCTCACAGACATTGTCAAATGTGATAGAGCAAAGCACCTGAGTGAGTTGGGTGCGCAATTACGCAGGTACTTTCCTGGAACGGACGACACAAACAACTGGATTCATTATCCCTATCATGCCCTGCATCTAGTCCACTTACCGATATCTGAACAAGAGAGCCTCGTCGAAATTGCAACAAGTGGTTCTGTGAAAATTTAATTTAATCAGAAGCCACTGCCAGATTTCTGGATTGGGCTGCGCTCAGAGTATCTTGCCTTGGCAAAACGCGCTGTTAAGACACTGATCCCCTTTGCAACCACGTACCTATGTGAGAGTGGATTCTTGGCCCTCACTAGCATGAAAACTCAATACAGGCACAGACTGTGTGTGGAAAATGATTTAAGACTTTCTCCAATACAACCTTGCGAAAGTATTCACCCCCTTAGCATTCAAACCCCTTACAACATGGAATTAAAATAGACTTTGGGGGGGATTTGTATCATTTGATTTACACAACATGCCTACCACTTTGAAGATGCAAAATATTTTTTATTGTGAAACAAACAAGAAATAAGACATAAAAGCTGAAAACTTGAGTCAAGTCAATAATTTGTAGAGACAACTTTTGCAGCAATTACAGCTGCAATTCTCTTGGGGTGTGTCTCTGTAAGCTTGGCACATCTAGACACTGGGATTTTTCCATTCTTCAAGGCAAAACTGCTCCAGCTTCTTCAAGTTGGATGGGCTCCGCTGATGTACAGCAATCTTTAAGTCATACCACAGATTATCAATTGGATTGAGGTCTGGGCTTTGACTAGGCCATTCCAAGACATTTAAATGTTTCCCCTTAAACCACTCGAGTGTTGCTTTAGCAGTATGCTTAGGGCCATTGTCCTGCTGGAAGGTGAACCTCCGTTCCAGTCTCAAATCTCTGGAAGACTGAAACAGGTTTCCCTTAAGAATTTCCCTGTATATAGCGCCATCCATCATTCCTTCAATTCTGACCAGTTTCCCAGTCCCTGCCGATGAAAACATCCCCACAGCATGACGCTGCCACCACCATGCTTCCCTATGGGGATGGTGTTCTCAGGGTGATGAGAGGTGTTGAGTTTGCACCAGACATAGCATTTTCCTTGATGGTCAAAAAGCTTAATTTTAGTCTAATCTGACCAGAGTACCTTCTTCCATATGTTTGGGGAGTCTCCCACATGCCCTTTGGCGAACACCAAACGTGTTTGCTTATATATATTTTTCTGGCCACTCTTCCGTAAAGCTCAGCTCTGTGGAGTGTACGGCTTAAAGTTGTCCAATGGATAGATACTCCAATCTCCGCTGTGGAGCTTTGCAGCTCTGAAGGCAGAGTTATCTTCGGTCTCTTTGTTGCCTCTCTGATTAATGCCCTCCTTGCCTGGTCAGTGAGTTTTGGTGGGCGGCCCTCTCTTGGCAGGTTTGTTGTGGTGCCATATTCTTTCCATTTTTTAATAATGGATTTAATCGTGCTCTGTGGGATGTTCAAAGTTTCTGATATTTTTTTACAACTCAACCCTGATCTGTACTTCACCACAACTTTGTCCCTGACCTGTTTGGAGAGCTCCTTGGTCTTCATGGTGCTGCTTGCTTGGTGGTGCCCCTTGCTTAGTGGTGTTGCAGACTCTGGGGCCTTTCAGAACAGGTGTGTATATACTGAGATCATGTGACAGATCATGTGACACTTAGATTGCACACAGGTGGACTTTATTTAACTAATTATGTGACTTTTGAAGGTAATTGGTTGCACCAGATCTTATTTAGGGGCTTCATATAGGGGGTGAATAAATATGCATGCACCACTTTTTTTTTTGATAGAGAGAATATTTTGAAACAAGTGATTTTTTTCATTTCACTTCACCAATTTGGACTATTTTGTGTATGTCCATTACATGAAATCCAAATAAAAATCCTTTTAAATTACAGGAAAAACACCAAGGGGATGAATACTTTTGCAAGGCACTGTGTGTGCATCCTTTCAAGCACACCCTTCTCATTAACCTGTGGTGAGTTATTCACAATTTTCAATGAACAAATAAGGTTTTATATGTAAGATGGTTAAATGAAGAGCAAAATTATTGATTATTATTATATTATTATTTGTGCCCTGGTCCTTTAAGAGCTCTTTGTCACTTCTCACGAGCCAGGTTGTGACAAAAACACTCATTCTTATGTTTAATAAATGTATTGTATAGTGTGTGTGTGGCAGGCTTACAATGATGGCAAAAAACAACATTTGAGAATGCACCGACTCTGGTGCTAGAGGGGGTACGCAGCTGGAGGTTGAATGTTTGAAGGGACTATTAAAGGTTTGGGAACCACTGAGGTAGTGTATTAAATACTGTAACACTTTGTCCTGTTTTGAATCCAAAGTATGAAGGAGAGATCCACCTCCATTTTTTCCTTGTGTTATGTCAGCACATGGTACGTATTGAATAGAATGGGAGCAAACAGAAATTATGCAGTTTTAAGATGTGGCACACAAACAAGATTAGTCATAGGGCAAATGTGATTGGCCAATTACATTGAGTCTTTCCAAGATGTGTTGAGAGCACTGTGGTTCCCAGCACGATAGACAATCGAAGAAATGGCTCTTGTTGGTAATTAGCCGTTATGATGAGTCTTCCCTCAGTTAACAACACACTGAATGGTTTTCTGCTTTCCTCTTGTGATTAATCATCTGATTTGACTGTATGTGTCAGCGCAGGGAAAAGGTTGGAAGGTTCCCCTCTCTGTAGTTGACATTCAGGGCAGTGCGTTCTCTTTCACTCTCTTACTCTACCCCCCATCTCCCTTTCTCTGCACAGCAGCTAGGTCCCTTCTGTAGTTGACATTGCAGGGCAGTTCTCTCTTCTTCACACTCTCCCTCTCTCTCAGCTAACACCTCTCCAAAACAAAATCCTTGTCAAATGTGATGATCCTTGTGAGAATGGATTTCCCATGTCCAAAATGCTATTTGATTTAAACCCAAATCTACCAGTCACCATTGTGACATTTTGGTTCTTATACCAGCCAGTGGGGGCTGCGTTTTTATTCAGAGCGGTAATGATTGCCCTTGACATCCTGTGTCGACACCAGGTTTTCATGTCCTCGTTTTCTGCTCCCTCGTCTCTCTGTTGGTTCTTTCTACGCCCTGCTGTGTCCCAACACAATACAACAGCCCTCCAGTGATCTAGGCAGGGACCCGACTCCAAACATAAATAAGAAAACACAAACTGGTTTGGTTTCCCAAATGGAGGGAGAGAAGATGACAGAGACTGACTGCTCTGATATGAGGCTCTCTTAAAGGCCTGCTTGGGGTTATGCTGTTGATATTAACTGAGCACTGCACTCTTGTCACAGCAAGCTAAGTGCATCTGTATGCATTTTTAGATTCACCTACTTTAGAGATCGTCTATCTGTAAAATGACATGGAGCAGTTGTACTTGCACCAATTACAGAATATATTCATATTTTCTGACTTTTTCTGTACTATTTTTGGAACATGGCAACACTGCACACTTTGCATTTATCGTCCTTTTCTTGGAGTTCTAACCTCCATTACATCAGCCTTTTCATCGCAACACTTCCCCTCTACTTTATTTTCTCGGAGCAGATAGATACTGCATCATTATTCATTCATCTCTCCTCTTCTTCCAATAAGGTTGTTGCATCTGACAGCGTGCTCCCAGGACATCATCCCAGGGAATGATGGGATTGTAAATGTGTGTGTGTGTGTTTGTGTGTGTGTGTGTGTGTGTGTGTGTGTGTGTGTGTGCAGAAAGTGAGCCCTGTGGGAACCTACGAAGGCCTCCTGCTTTGGCAGCTGATGACTTACTGAGAGAGAGAGAGAGAGAGAGAGAGAGAGAGAGAGAGAGAGAGAGAGAGAGAGAGAGAGAGAGAGAGAGAGAGAGAGAGAGAGAGAGAGAGAGAGAGAGAGAGAGAGAGAGAGAGAGAGAGAGAGAGAGAGAGAGAGAGAGAGAGAGAGAGAGAGAGAGAGAGAGAGAGAGAGAGAGAGAGAGAGAGAGAGAGAGAGAGAGAGAGAGAGAGAGAGAGAGAGAGAGAGAGAGAGAGAGAGAGAGAGAGAGAGAGAGAGAGAGAGAGAGAGAGAGAGGCCCCACAGGCAGAAATATATTCAGTGGCAAAAACGCTCCTCGGTGACTCAAGTCCATGCTCCTCAGCTAACAACCTCAAATACATAAATGTCAAACTCTACTGGCTGCCTCACTAATGAAAAAAGGCTTCATTGACTCCTCACAGCATCTCTAGACAAGACTAGCAAAATTCCTCAGTTCCGTATAGTCATCCTGAGATTACTTCACAAATAAAATGCTCAGAGCTTTTAATTGGCCATACCTTGGAGGATCTCTGACGAGTCTGTTCTCCTGTCTCCTGTTGTCTTCAGGCCAAATATTGTAGATGTGATGTCATGTTACAACTAATTAAATATGAAAAGCCAGTAGGGGGCTCTAAATGTCACACTGTACAAACTAGTGTACATTAACCTGGGGCAGAGTCCTGGGCAGAGGTGCTACAGAGTTTAGCTTCCTGGTCAGACCAGACATACGGTTGCTAAGCATTCACCGTCATTTTCCAAAGTATTTGAGAAGTTTCCAAAGTATTTCCACCATGTAAATGGTGCGTGACTTTGATAGAGGTACAGAGAGAACTGTTCCATAGCGATACAAATGTGAGTGGTAATCGTTGTTGACAGTTTCACCCAACTGGAACATCTTTTAGGGTTCTACCCCTACTGAGAAAATGGGTTCGAAACAGCTCTCCATCCTTTTACTGGGCCAAAGAAACATAAATCAATGAAATTCTCATATCCTAGAGCCTCTAATGTTTCAGTCTGTAAGAATGGATACTTTAGAAAGTTTAGGTTAGATGGTCAATTCCAGACCACACCACCCTAAGATCCTCACAAACTTCTACAAATGTACCACTGAGAGCATTCTGTTGGGCTGCATCACCGCCTGGTACGGCAACTGCCTCGCCCTCAACCCCATGGCTCTCCAGAGGGCGGTGTGGTCAGCCCAACGCATTGTGCTGCCTGCCTTTCAGGACATTTACAGCACTCTGTGTTAAAGGAAGGCCAAGAAGATCATTAAGGGCCTCAGCAATGGTCTGTTCACTCTGCTACCATCGAGCTGACAGAGACTACTAATGCCATATGTATGGTCATTGAATATTGGTCGCCTCATATTTCTCTTTATAAAGTGTTGTTTACTCACTGTACTGTGTTCTCCACGTAGCTCATCCTAATATACCTACAGCGAGGGAAACATGTATTCCCCTGCTGATTTTTCACGTTTGCCCACTGACAAAGAAATGATCAGTCTATAATTTTAATGGTAGGTTTATTTGAGTGACAGAATAACAACAAAAAAATCCAGAGAAATGCATGTCAAAAATGTTATGAATTGATTTGCATTTTAATGAGGGAAATAAGTATTTGACCCCCAAAAAATAACTTAGTACTTGGTGGCAAGGCCCTTGTTGGCAATCACAGAGGTCAGACGTTTCTTGTAGTTGGCCACCAGGTTTGCACACATCTCAGGAGGGATTTTGTCCCACTCCTCTTTGCAGATCTTCTCCAAGTCATTAAGGTTTCGAGGCTTCTGTCTCTCACTGTTCAAATAAACCTACCATTAAAATTATAGACTGATCATTTCTTTGTCAGTGGGCAAACGTACAAAATCAGTAGGGGATCAAATACTTTTTTCCCTCACTGTACATACACACATTTTATTTTCCAAACGATGTACTGTCAGGAGCAACACACATCTTAGACCAAGAGGGAGATTCTTATTGGGCCCAGGGCAGATGCTGCTTTTAAAGTTTGCATGTCTGCTACATATACACACACCACATATTTATATTCTGGATTCTCACACATGCTCACTCTAATATATCTACTTGAATATATTAATATTTTTTATATTTGTTTATTTTATTGTATTTGCGATTTTACTGCACTGTTGGAGCTAGTAATCTAAGCATTTTCCTGTCATAACACCTGCAAATCTGTGTACGCGACCAATAAACTTTTATTTGATTGGAAATCACTCCAACTGTAATGAGCAAAAAGTTGGCAACTTATGCCTTGAAGTTCACTTTTCACCTTACAACAAATTGAATACTTTGGCTCATTTATGCAGAGGTTCTCCATCAACTACTTTAGGCTACATCAGATGGAATATCTAGCCACCCCGATGAGAACATCTGTCTTGACTTAGAATATCTGATTTGCATCACCCCAATCTTTCTAAAGTTCTCTGAAGGAATGTAATGAGCAAACCAGTCCCTTAATTAATCAGCAATTCAATTAAAAGAGCAAAGGTGTTTGCATTATCTATGCTACTTTGGATAAAGTGGGGGAAGCAATTTAAAGAGGGATGAACACTCGGATGTGCTTCTAATGTGGAATGCTAGCTAGCGCTAATCACATGGCTGAGGCTAGAAGCTCTCAGTGAAACCCCAATGGACACAGAGGTGTGGGAAATACAGAGTGGTGCTGAATTGCTAGAGGAGATTCATCTGTAGGATCTATCTAGTGCTGAATTTAGCTTGCTAGCTTATGGCGGCACAATATGCCAGATGATGGCATGCCATAGCTCTCTGTTATTGACAGCTGGTAGATTCAGAATGGACTTAACTTGCAAGAGGGGATACAGAGGCTATGCTAGTAGTCCTCCTGAGTTTTACATTGCTGACTGTCTGGTTCCATGAACTACATGTTACAGATAGATGTAAGATCTTAATTTGACCAGTTTTTTCACAGCAGGACAATAATCCTGCAGCAACAGGAAATGTGAATTATTGTGTGGATTATAATTGATGGACATTATGGGTTGATACATTTTTAGTTACAAACTTTACAAACTTTAGAAGCATTTTAAAACCTTGAATACACTACAAGTTTGCATTTCCTGATCTGACTTCTGTAGGCATCCAGAGATCTGTCACCCATATGCTACATCTGTCACCCATGTTCGACATCTGTCACCCATATGCTACATCTGTCACCCATGTTCTACGTCTGTCACCCATATGCTACATCTGTCACCCATGTTCTACATCTGTCATCCATGTGCTACATCTGTCATCCATGTGCTACATCTGTCATCCATGTTCTACATCTGTCATCCATGTGCTACATCTATCATCCATGTGCTACATCTGTCATCCATGTGCTACATCTGTCATCCATGTGCTACATCTGTCATCCATGTGCAACATCTGTCATCCATGTGAAATATACATCTCTCTTTATGGTGTATCATTTATCCAGTCTCAACTTGAATCTTATAGGAATTAAGTTCCCATGATGGACTAAATGGAAAAATCATGCAGTGACCTGAAATGTGATTGTAATGTCATATCATAAGGAGAGTACACACAAAAAGTACTATGTTCAACAGTACAGTCAAACTGGGTTTGAGGTCCTTTGGCCAAGACAGTGGTCTAGGTATTTGGTTACCATTCCAGCCACCCGATGTCAATACGGTCGCGTTCACAAAATAAAGAAGCAAGGGCCTTTGGAAAGGAAGGCAGAATCACATGACCTCAATCAATACACTGGCTAGCCTATTTTACCTCTGTTAAAATACCCACCCACCATTTCAGTGATCTGTAATGCAGAAAACCCTACATGGGTAACCAGGTATAGTTACTGATATCTGCTCATTAATGATTGGACAATTAATACATCATGATTGGTCTTCCGCTGCATGACTAATGTACTGTTCTGTTCTCTCTAAGGATTTGAGGAAAAGTCTTAAAATGTCTTCAGCAAAAACAACACTGAAAGAGAAGAATGAGGCTATGTAAATGTATGACATTTTAAAAGATGTCAATGCCGTTAACAAGTCCAGAACTGAAGATGTTATCTTCTGAGAGACAAATCAATAGAGTCAATCTCACACCCAGGAGAGCTTACTGCTCAAGCCTTTATTGATGCTTTTTCAGGCGCCGCCACCCCTCTGCCATGGCTCCCTCGCAGCCCCCACCGCACACACACACACACACACACACACACACACACATACACACACACACACACACACACACACACACACACACACACACACACACACACACACACACACACACACACACACACACACATAGATTCAAAGAAAACCTTCAATACATCATGTCTGGATATACTGTGGAGTTTTCTTTTGATTGTTTTCCTTTAATCCCGCTAAACCATTCTTTTAAAAATATTTTACGTCAATTGAAGCACGTAGTTTAGCGATAGATGAAACGTGAAAGTGGCTTTCTGTTCACTAAAAGCCTGGGTTTATATCCCTCTCTGCCTGGGAAACTCTCAAAACTCTCCCAGTTAATCAAAATAACAATTTAAGACCCATTGGATGGGGAAGAGGAGTGAAGGATGACAGAATACTGTCTCTGTGTAAAGTGCTGCAAAAGGGAGCAGCGAATGGGCACGGTATAGTTTGTGCTGAACTGAAGTCAGGACAATTGTGGTAACAATCTCTTTTCTTGGGAGGGACCGACATCCCCTTTTTCTTCAAGAGCAAATAAATAGTTAAGACCCCTGTGTTGTTCCTTTTGACAAGCTGAGAGGCTCTGATAATTAACTATTCGTTTATTATGAGATTTGGGTATGACTGCCTACCTGGAGCCTGATCGCAGACCTACTTCTGCTGTCTTGACAATTCATATCAACGGAGGCTGCTGAGGGGAGGACGGCTCATAATAATGACTGGAATGGAGCCAATGGACTGACACATGGAAACCACGTGTTTGATGTGTTTGATACCATTCCATTGACTCCATTCCAGCCATTATTATGAGTTGTCCTCCCCTCAGCAGCCTCCACTGATTCCCATGGTTCTTGTTATAGACAAGCCTATCTGTCCCTCTGCAGCCAAACTCCCAGAGCCAGGTTGCCTACAGGAGGCAGGATTTAACTGCAGGGAGAGGCGGCTGTTTATCAGCCGACCTGGTATTTAACTTTGTAGGACACATTTGTATTGATTGGTCTTTGTAATTTTCTATGTGGTAGACTGAGCCCCTCTTCACAGGCTGGCTGTGTGCATTAAAACTAACAGCCTTGGCTGCGACGCTGAGTCATTCTGGGCCTTAGAGACCCACTCCACATTATCATCATAGTGGTTTAGTTGATAAGGAGGGTCTCACTAGACTAACAAAATTGGGGGTTTGTTCAGTTGAAGAGACACACACACACACACACACACACACACACATTACATGTTTGCTTACTAGGCCTAACCAGCAGTGTATCAATTAAATTGTGTGGCCTTTCAGTAGTATAACCACACATTTGTATAAATCCTGTGTTAGAAAATACTAGAAAACAGATCTCAACTAGAGCCAGTTTGCTACAGCAGGAAAGTATTTCTGCAGCAACAGAACATTTTGAATTATTACGTGGATTATGATCAATGGACATTTTTGTAGGGGTTGAATCATTTTTCGTAAGAGAATATTAAGTCTGAAATTTCAAAGTGGAAATTACAAACTTCATAAACCATTTAAAACCTCAAATAAACATGTTTTAAGTGTTCGGCATTGCAGGAAAGTTGTTTTTCAACTGGATGATCAAATTAAGATCCAAAATCTGTACATCAACTCCGAAAAAGAGTGCAGTGGGTCAACCAACCTCTTTCAATTGCTTAAATACCATGCAATTTATATCTGATAGCTTCTGTAGCATAGCCATTGTTTAAAAGAACAAAACATTTGAATAACTAGCTCTAACTCTTAAAGTAACACAACTAAAAAACAATGACGTATTTGTGCGACTTCATGTCTACTTTGACTTTGCTAAAATGTCTGTCAATGTATGTGTGTCTGTTGCTTTATACAGCTTGTGTGTGTCACAGACTTCACACTGTTCAGCCCCTGTCACTTCCCTCAGTCCTTCACAGTTGGCTGCGTTATTCCAGCTGATTCCCATCCTGTGGCATCGGCGCAGAAGGCTGGTTCTCTTCCATAACAAAGTGAAAGACACTCCTAATGCACACTCCAGGCTCCCTACGGAGAATCATTATCTTTATTCCCGCGGTCACGCTAAAGGTCACACATTTCTACAGTCATACATGCTACTCCGGTGGGTCACTAAGTCAGAGAGATTAATCTTCCACTTCATTCTCAATGACTGAGGTTTCCTTTGTTGGGCACCAGTGAAGTGTAGGCAACAAAACATGAGGCCTATTTCTAAAGAACAAAGCTATTTCTTGAGGCCAAGAGTGTTATCTAGACTGGTGGGATTTGTTCACCTCCCTGTACTATTTGCAACACTGTTATTCTACTTATAAACTAGGTGGTTCGAGCCCTGACTGCTGATTGGCTGAAAGCCGTGGTATATCAGACCATATACCATGGGTATGACAAAGCATTTATTTTTACTGCTCTAGTTAAGTAGGTAACCAGTTTATAATTGTCACATGGAATGATGCTAGTAAGACGAAGCAGGTACGGGGAGTAACACATTTAATAAATAACGGACATGGAACGAGACAGGAACAGCGTCAGCTAACAGGTAACAAAGACAAAAACAATTAATGCAGCAGCGGGGAACTGACAAATATAGGGGAGATAATAAACAGATGATGAGTGAATCCAGGTGAGTCCAATATCGCTGATGCGCGTGACGAGGGAAGGCAGGAGTGCGTAATAGATGCTAGGAGTGAGTGATGCAGGGCGGCCTGGCGCCCTCAAGAGCTGGGGGGGGAGCAGAAGTGACAGTACCCCCCCCCCCCCCCCCACCCCTAGGGGCGCCATCTGGCGTCCCACCTGGGCGAACCGGACGAGACATGGGCGCTGGGCAAGCCGGTTGGGGTGTGGGATCCCAACGAACTGGCAGGAGCGTGAGAGCCTGGCGAGCCGGCTGAGGCATGGAAGCACGACAATCCGGCTGAGGCAAGATGCCTGTCGATCCCGCTGCAGAGAGGAAGCCTGAAGATCCGGTGGAGTGTGACGTGGGATGGAAAGCTGCAGAGCCAACCGAGCCAAGGAAACCTCTCGAGTCAGCCAGGGCATGAAAGCCCGACGGGCCGGCTTAGGTACCCCCAGTTCCATCGGCAGTGGAATCCACTCCGACGTCACCAACAAAACAAAAAATAAAAAACTCCTGTACCAGCTAGGCGAACAAGAACTGACGAACTGGCTGAGGCCCGACATGGGATGGGCGCCATCCGAGCCTACCAGAGTAAGGAAACCTCGAGACAGCTAGGGAGTGGAAGCCTGATGAGCTGGCTAGGCACCTCTGGTTCCATCGGTGGTGACCCAGAGCCGATGTCCCCATACCAACCGGAACGCCAGTACTCCCCGATGCTTCGTATGTGGGCTGCTGCATTCTGTCACATGGAATGACGCTGATGAGACGAAGCAGATACAGGGAGTAACACATTTAATGAATAACGGACATGGAACGAGACAGGAACAGCGTCAGCAAACAGGTAACAAAGACAAAAACAATTAATGCCGCATCGGGGAACTGACAAATATAGGGAAGGACATAAACAAATGATGAGTGAGTCCAGGTGAGTCCAATATCGCTGATGCGCTTGATGAGGGAAGGCAGGTGTGCGTAATAGATGCTAGGAGTGAGTGATGCAGGGCGGCCTGGGGGGGGGGGGGGGGGGGAGCAGTTGTGACAATAATATTAATTTGGCACCTTAGCCGTGGTTTATTGGCCATATACCACACCCCCTCGGGCATTATTGCTTAAATATACTATATGCCACACTGCGGATTACAAAGGTGAAACACAAGCTTTTTTCATAATTATCTGTCAACTTTTCTGAGCGTGATTTGTTTTCAGAGTATGACAAGCTTCAAAGCAAGCAAAACAGTCTGGCAATGTACCCAGCAAGTCTACATGTTAGATAATTACCTTGCATTTCTTGTGTTTACATCACCCTTTTAACTAGCCTAAAGAGTTCATTAGGACTTGATGAAAGGTATTTGTATGCTTATTACATAGACTATTAGTGAAACTTCAGTGGAAGAGAATGACTAAACAACAAGTGTTTTCTCTCACTGTCTGTGGTGACAGATAGCTATCTCCTGCGTAGAGTCAGAAGCAGAATCACTGTGGTGCCAGCTATCTCCTGCGTAGAGTCAGAAGCAGAATCACTGTGGTGATAGCTATCTCCTGCGTACAGTCAGAAGCAGAATCACTGTGGTGACAGCTATCTCCTGGGTACAGACAGAAGCAGAATCACTGTGGTGATAGCTATCTCCTGCGTACAGACAGAAGCAGAATCACTGTGGTGACAGCTATCTCCTGGGTACAGTCAGAAACAGAATCACTGTGGTGACAGCTATCTCCTGGGTACAGTCAGAAACAGAATCACTGTGGTGACAGCTATATCCTGGGTACAGACAGAAGCAGAATCACTGTCATGAAAGCTATCTCCTGCGTACAGTCGGTCACAACCAACAGAATCACTGCGGTGACGGTCTGGTAGTAGTGTCTCGTCCCCACAGACAAACACATAGGGTTGTGCTTTGCGGGTGTTGTTGTTTGCTTGAATAATTCATGATTTTTCTCAAATGTACTTCAGTCTCCTTTTAAATGTAATCAAGCCAGGCTGTAATTATCTCCTACGGAGGACCTTTCAACATACCTTCCAGGCACTTATTGGGAATTTGTATTTATAATTGCTTTGCCTTCTTGCTGGCTGTTGTAGCCGTTCCATGATTTGGAGAACGGCAATAAAGAAAATATGTCCCTTAGTGGCGGAAAATAGTCAGAACCAATGAGTTTATATGGAACAGACTGTTGGAGGGGCGAGCCCCCTGGTGAATTAGGCTACATCAATGCCTGTGTGTTGCCTAAGGCTGGTTGTGTCACCATATTCCCTATATAGCGCAATACAGAGCCCTCTCATCAGTGTGCTGCATGGGTTGCATTGGCCTCATTAACGTCTCAAAGGCATCACATCACCTGCATTCGAAACATCTACTAACGTTATACGTACGTCTCTTAGTTCTAATGTAGTCGTGGGCTGACATCCTCATTTATTCACCATCTCTGCTCAGAACAACCTGGTAGCTGAGGAGACAATGAGCTTGACCTTACAGTGATAGCTAAGGTAAAAGTTCCATAAAAAATTGTGTGCAATGCCTGGATTCTGCCATCCCTCTACTCAGCTTCTATAACAACAAGGTACGTGTGCATTGCTTTCTCGAAAGAGGTTACAGAAATCCCCAAGGTTCTTACAATACAAGGGTGGTCCCCTGTGTGTGTGTGTGTGTGTGTGTGTGTGTGTGTGTGTGTGTGTGTGTGTGTGTGTGTGTGTGTGTGTGTGTGTGTGTGTGTGTGTGTGTGTGTGTGTGTGTGTGTGTGTGTGTGTGTGTGTGCGTGTGCGTGTGTGAACACATGCGTGCATGTGTGTGTGTGCGCGTGTTTGCGTGTGTGTGTGTGTGTGTGTGTGTGTGTGTGTGTGTGTGTGTTTGCGTGTGTGTGTGTGTGTGTGTGAACACATGCGTGCATGTGTGTGTGTGCGCGTGAGCGCGTGTGCGTGTGTGTGTGTGTGTGAACACATGCCTGTGTGCGTGTCAGTCCTGGGTATAGGAAAGGAACTCCACTAATAGCCTGTCGTCGCTGCTCTCTTCCAAGCTCTGCTGACCTTGAGCAGGGCTCTTAAAAGATGATATGCCCAGCCTTTACACACGCTATGCCAGGAAGTTGGAGAAATATCGTGTAAACCATTCCATTAATCATGCAACTCCTGGGTCATTAAGCCTCCTCTCCCTGAGCTCCATCTGACTTACAGACACGCTCGCTATCTACCACAATGGCCAGGAGCTGTGACACTGCTCTTAATAACAAACCTACCGCCATCTGCACAGCACACCGTACTCCCTAAACCCATCTCTGTTTGGGAGCAGTGGGTTAGCAACCCGGATACACCCGAGTGATACGCCGCAAATATTTTGAGACACGTAAATCAGAGGGTAATGAAAAAGATGAAATCTCTTCTCCCGGACTCCCAGTGTAGTGAGTTAATATGTCACGGAGGAGCAACTCTGCCATTTAATTTAGTTTCACCATCAACCTTTCATTTGACCGGCACCTCACCTTGTTGAACAGAAGACCAAGGGCTTAAAGGAACATTAGCAGTCATTTTCCTTGTTGTTTTAACGTGTTAGAACATCTAATTGGATTATTATTATCATTACTTTTACTTTTTAATTTCTTTCAAGGGGGTTAACCCATCATTGTGTTTTAATTACATCTCAGAGAGGAAGACTGTTGCGGATAGCAATGGGCGACGTGTATGAAATTGTGGGACTTCCAGGCTAGCCGATGGATGCTTCCGCGGAGTTAGCTTGTGACAGGAGTGACATGTGTGTTTTATGAATGAGTTGTACAGGGGCTCTTGGGGGGAATCTCTGTCCAAGCACAGCCCCTCAAGGATTGAATTAGCCTTTTGATCCGCTAATTTGGAAAGGGAGGAAATATTTACGGTGGAATTTCCTGTCTCTCTCTCGCAGACAAGCAAATGCATCACTCTTGCTGCATTTAATTCCCTTGTTGGTAAAAAAAACACTTTACTTGAAGCGTAGCGTCATAACACTGTCATAACCATGTCATAACACTGTCACAACACTGTCATAACACTGTCACAACACTGTCATGACACTGTCATGACACAAGCATTTCGCTACACTCGCATTAACATCTGCTAACCATGTGTATGTGACAAATAAAATTCGATTTGATTTGATTTGATTTATATTTAGACCTGTTGTGACATATATATTGTGTTATTTTATATCTGGTTACATATGAGCATCATAAGAGTGTGAAAACCCACAACACCTACCACTCAAGGCAAACCATTAGCCATATTATTACCATTGTAATTGCACACACATTGATGTCCAACATGGACCTACCTCAATGCTCTGTTTATGATGACTGGGATGAATGCAGGAGCAGGATTCAGGAGCAGGACAAGACACCCTCTTTGTGGCTCCTATGGCATATTTAAGGTATTATCATACTGATAATGAAATATTAAAATGTGCCAGGCCGCGCACAAGAATGGAACAGGTAATTCAGTAACGATGACATAAACCTCTGAAAGAAAGAAATGTGATCCACGGGGAATGAATCCGAGCTGCACCAGTTCTCCACATGCCTGTTGATCAGGGCAGAAAGTAGGTCAGAACCACAGGTTGGCTGCTCAACTGGGCTGAGATACAAAACCCAGAAACAATCCTATGATACTGTGTCTGAGTCCTCTTCACCAAAAGTTGATTAATTAGCATTGCTAAGACCAGGCCAACAGCTCTGTCAACGATAGTGACTCATATTAACTAATTTGGAGAGAAAAAAATAGGCTTGAAATCCCAAGAAACTCAACTAAACAGAAACTACATTTGAAAATAGTTGTGTCTGGGGAGACTCAAACCTCAGTCATGTGATGACCTCAGAGGTAACCGACCATGGAATCTCAAAGGAAGTCTTACCTGCCAAACAGAGGATGTCTCCCCAAGCCAAAACAATAAGTGCATCATACATTAAACATGAGAGTGGTGCTCAATTTGAATAATTTTTAAGGAATTCATTCATATTTTAAATCACACCAGCGGTGCAATTAATCACAGCAGTGTTTAGGGTGAGAGTGATGAATATTCAGCTGCCCACTGTAGACACCAGAGCTGTGACCCTGATTTCCCTCAATTTAATTCTATTCAGTTATATTCCTCCGCTTCGCTGTGGAATCGCTACTATTTGCTTCTCTGCACCCCAGCCTCCCACTCCAGTCATTAAACAAAATGACACAACCACAGGTATTGAAACCCCCTCAATGTTGGAAAATTTGTTTAAATGCAGATGCCTTTATACAACTCCCCGGTGTGAAATCCCTCAACCTTCACTGGCTCACTCCCTAAAGCCCAGAATGTCATAAATCACTGTGTGATCTCTGGACTGCTGAGAACTTGCTTCAGAGTTGTGCCTCTGAAAGCGTGTAGCCCAAACCTGTCCTATAAAATACTCTTGCATATGGTTTAGCACTTACTTTAGGGTGTGGAGGGTTTAGTCATAATGATGGATTGAGTTTATATACTGCAGCAGCACCATACAATCCATGTCCACTGTTTGGTAGAAAAAACAGCAGAAACACTGGAGGCCAGAAACGGCTCACAGACATTAAGGGAATTTCTCATAACCCCTATCCTTTACCATTCCGCCATCCTTTAAGCATTCCAAGATATATGTGGATGTGATATCCATGACCCCGCATTCAGTTTGCTTATGATAGATAAATATCGATCAGCACCGGGCGCAGTTGAGAAATTACTCAGAGGCGAGGGACAAAGCGATCGTCTTTCACAAGATCGAGCGTCATCCATAGATCCAGTATTACAGGGTCGGATCAATGTGTGTGAAACATACATCATCATCTTTTCAACACTGGGAAGGAAAGTCAGAGGAGAACGAGAAGAGAATGTCAATCTCAGGAAGTGAGGACGAAGCAGAAATAACAACAGAGAGATTGGCATGTCCATGGAATGGAAGGAACATCTTTCAAGTAGGACTTCACAAGGACACTGGGAACAAAAGAAAATCATTGAGGGAAAACATTTTACAGCCTGTTACAATGTGAGATTATAGACATCTAGTAATAGAGAATATTCTCTTCTCAGAACACAATAATTGCCAACAAAATTATAGAAGCTTATTACAGCAGGGAATTACACAGACACCAATCTACGTCCATGCCAAGACAAGAAATCATAATTCCAGATTCCCACTCAATTGTGAGTAGAGCAGCCAAGGTGAGTAGAGCTCAAGGGACCACCTCTCATATGGCTTACACACCTAGATGAGCAGAGAATGGAGCTCGCAGGCGTACTTGCTCGCTTGCCCTTCACCAGATTCACTTGGACGCCCAAAGAGGAATACTGCTACAAGTAACAAAAGGAATAAGGAGTCAATATCCTCCTCAGACAAAATGGAGAACATTGATCTGCTCCATTATGAAGTCCCAAAATGAATAGGGCCGGACTAAGCTGCTTACATGCACTATCGGTCCAGTTGATTAGACAGGAATTAATATTCACTGGGCCGCGGCTCTCAGAGAACATTTTAGTCTTCGCTTTTTAAGAACTGCCAAGCATTTCAAGACAGCAATTTAGCCCTTTAGTTCCCCTTGCCACGCTGCCTGAGAAATTACGGAGCTGGGCCGCTGGAGACGGAAGTTTTAAAGGAGAGCTCCTCCGGAGCGTCTCATTGGATGCCAGGGATTCTATATGCAGATGAGGCCAGATGGCAGGAGGACCCTGCTGAGGCCTGGTCAGGTGAGGAGCAGAATCCACAATCAGGACAAGAGGGAGGTGAGATAGAAGACAGAAACAGAGCGCAAGTGAGACAGAAAGAGACAAAGAGAAGCTCCCCATCGCACAAGCAAAGTAACACCATGTCTAAGATACAGTTCCTCATCTCTAGCCTCTAGAAACAGTGAAGTGTTCGCTCCAATTCCTTCCTCAGACAGCACAGAGTAACTGTGACAGTAGGAGGTGTCGGCAGGAGCCTGAAGACAATTGAAGGCTTTGGCTTCCTTGATGAAGTGTCTAAGGGAGAGGCCCATGAGTGTAGCTACATCACAATAACAGTGTGTATATGGACAAGGACCTGGCTGGGAGGAGGTGTTGATGATTGGCAAACCCACTGGGGGAGGTGGATGATGGGCTGACAAACATATTACTTGGCCTTTCTGTGCGTAGATCAACGGAATGAATTGTTCTACCTCTTTATAAAGAAAGTGTATCAGTTTTAAGGTGGATATGGCAGACAGTCCCGTTCTCCCACTCAGCAGGTGGTGTCCCTGACGCTGTGTTTGCCCTCACCCCCTCCTATAGAGTGATTCACCTGGCTAATAAAAGGCAGCAGCAGCTGATGAAGTCATTCACGGCCCCAGCCAGCTGGGAGGCATCAGGCTCAAGAGGTGCATCATATCCCCCCGAAAACTAAAACCTCACTTCCTGTTTATAACAGGTTCATTACCCGCTCTGGACCCAGCATGTCCCCCAGGCACTGGTCGAGACGCTTTCACCTCAGCACCCTTTATGCTGAAAATCATGAGCAGCATAAATAAAAAATATTTTTTAAAATCATTGCAGAGCCTGTGGCAGAAATAGGCAGAGGCTATTTTCTACCTAGTACAGCCCAATTATAGCATTGCTCACCTCTAGCAGTTCCACCTCCTGACTGTTACCTTCCATGAAGACATTGATACTCCAGATGCACATGTCAGAGTCGAGGCCTTACCCTGGTTTTCTCCAACGACCCCTTTGTTTCCTGGTGCTGCGGACAGGTATATTAAAACTTTACCAATACACCTTATAAAGTATCATCAATTCAAGACAACATCAAGTACTCATAACCCCTTTATAAATGTACGCTTCTCATTTAAAGTGGCACAAAAAAAGGATGCTATGATTTAAAATAAATGCATGGCTTCACTTCAATACCTGAAGAGATACTGCACGGAATATTTGATCCCTTTGGATTTGAAGATTTTCCCCAAAAAAGTTAGTATTTCTAACTGAAAGTCATTTAAGAAACTTTTCCTATGGAAAATAAAAGCTTTGAAAAACTAAACCACCATTGTGGCTCTCTGACAGCATGTCTAAAGAACAATCTTCATGTGCAGACAGAGTTGAGGTGAAGAGAGCATCAGTGCTGTTGAAATCTTTGAATGTTGCCACAATAATTGAAAGGAGCGCTCGGAGGACAAAGAAACATCAGCTGTTTGTGTATTTGGAGATCTAGAAGCCAACTTCTAGAAGCCTCAGCAAACCTTAAAGTGGCCTTCACAGCAGCATAACTCTTTCTCTTGGAGATCCTTTTCACCTTTCGATGTAAAAAGCCAGTTAAAATTTGGCAAATGGTACCTTGTTGGGCAATTGCACAAAATGGTCTCCAAGCACACCTTCTCTACACACTGAACAGAAATAGACGTAAACTCATACCCAAATTGAAGGCGTAGATCAGTGTGAATATACCTATTTCTTATTTTCTCAGGTAAAGCTCTTCAAGTGGGAGCTATTGAATCACTCTTAATGAGATTCTCCCCTCTATTTTCAACTGCTCTAACAGTTTAGTCTATTAGGATGTGATTCAAGAGTAGCAAATGAGTGGTTTTAAGAGTCAATTCAAGACTCCATCAAGGTTAACCACTCAAAATCAGAGGCATTTATTCCAAGTCCTTGTTCTATTCGATTTTGTGTGTACTGGAGCAAGCAGGCTGCGTGCGCTTCCTTCACGGCATTACAAACACCTTCCTCTACGGCATTACAAACACCGTCACCTACGGCATTACAAACACCGTCACCTACGGCATTACAAACACCTTCCGCTACGGCATTACAAACACCTTCCTCTACGGCATTACAAACACCTTCCTCTACGGCATTACAAACACCTTCCTCTACGGCATTACAAACACCTTCCTCTACGGCATTATAAACACCTTCCTCTACGGCATTACAAACACCTTCCTCTACGGCATTACAAACACCTTCCTCTACGGCATTACAAACACCTTCCTCTACGGCATTATAAACACCTTCCTCTATGGCATTACAAACACCTTCCTCTACGGCATTACAAACACTTTCCTCTATGGCATTACAAACACCTTCCTCTACGGCATTACAAACACCTTCCTCTACGGCATTACAAACACCTTCCGTTATGGCATTACAAACACCTTCCTCTACGGCATTACAAACACCTTCCTCTACAGCATTACAAACACCTTCCTCTACAGCATTACAAACACCTTCCTCTACAGCATTACAAACACCTTCCTCTACAGCATTACAAACACCTTCCGTTATGGCATTACAAACACCTTCCTCTACGGCATTACAAACACCTTCCTCTATGGCATTACAAACACCTTCCTCTACGGCATTACAAACACCTTCCTCTACGGCATTACAAACACCTTCACCTATGGCATTACAAACACCTTCCTCTACGGCATTACAAACACCTTCCTCTACAGCATTACAAACACCTTCCTCTACAGCATTACAAACACCTTCCGTTATGGCATTACAAACACCTTCACCTACGGCATTACAAACACCTTCCTCTACGGCATTACAAACACCTTCACCTACGGCATTACAAACACCTTCCTCTACAGCATTACAAACACCTTCCTTTATGGCATTACAAACACCTTCCTTTATGGCATTACAAACACCTTCCTTTATGGCATTACAAACACCTTCCTCTACGGCATTACAAACACCTTCCTCTACAGCAGTACAAACACCTTCCTCTACAGCAGTACAAACACCTTCCTCTACGGCATTACAAACACCTTCCTCTACGGCATTACAAACACCTTCCTCTACAGCATTACAAACACCTTCCTCTACAGCATTACAAACACCTTCCGTTATGGCATTACAAACACCTTCACCTACGGCATTACAAACACCTTCCTCTACGGCATTACAAACACCTTCACCTACGGCATTACAAACACCTTCCTCTACAGCATTACAAACACCTTCCTTTATGGCATTACAAACACCTTCCTTTATGGCATTACAAACACCTTCCTTTATGGCATTACAAACACCTTCCTCTACGGCATTACAAACACCTTCCTCTACAGCAGTACAAACACCTTCCTCTACAGCAGTACAAACACCTTCCTCTACGGCATTACAAACACCTTCCTCTACGGCATTACAAACACCTTCCTCTACAGCATTACAAACACCTTCCTCTACAGCATTACAAACACCTTCCTCTACAGCATTACAAACACCTTCCTCTACGGCATTACAAACACCTTCCTCTACGGCATTACAAACACCTTCCTCTACGGCATTACAAACACCTTCCTCTACGGCATTACAAACACCTTCCTCTACAGCATTACAAACACCTTCCTCTACAGCATTACAAACACCTTCCTTTATGGCATTGTAAACACCTTCCTCTACGGCATTGTAAACACCTTCCTCTACGGCATTACAAACACCTTCCTTTATGGCATTGTAAACACCTTCCTCTACGGCATTACAAGCAGAGCTACACTCATAGTAAGGTTTTGGGTGCTGCTGGAATGCTTTAAGGTAGAACACAACATTTGGGGTCATAGGGGTCATATTACGCCCGTTGAATGTTTAAAAATATGTTTGCGTAGGTAAATAATTTCACTCCAACACATAGCCTTTTGGATAGAGGTGTAGAGACAGTAGAGTATGGTGCCATGCATAGCAGACAGCGCTATGGTATTGACATTATTCAAGGCCAGTACTGAGTAAATACTGGGCAGAGCTTGAGGACAGCGGTATGGTGCTGAAATGATTCAAGCCCAGTACTGAGTAAATAGTGAGCAGCACTTGAGGACAGCGGTATGGTGCTGAAATGATTAGAGCCCAGTACTGAGTAAATACTGGGCAGAGCTTGAGGACAGCGGTATGGTGCTGAAATGATTAGAGCCCAGTACTGAGTAAATACTGGGCAGAGCTTGAGGACAGCGGTATGGTGGTGAAATGATTAGAGCCCAGTACTGAGTAAATACTGGACAGTGCATGAGGACAGCGGTATGGTGCTAAAATTATTCGAGCCCAGTACTGAGTAAATACTGGGCAGAGCTTGAGGACAGCGGTATGGTGCTAAAATTATGTGAGCACAGTACTGAGTAAATTCTGTCCAGCTGAAAATCAAATCAAATCAAATTTATTTATATAGCCCTTCGTACATCAGCTGATATCTCAAAGTGCTGTACAGAAACCCAGCCTAAAACCCCAAACAGCAAGCAATGCAGGTGTAGAAGCACGGTGGCTAGGAAAAACTCCCTAGAAAGGCCAAAACCTAGGGAGGTTCCTAGAGAGGAACCAGGCTATGAGGGGTGGCCAGTCCTCTTCTGGCTGTGCCGGGTGGAGAATATAACAGAACATGGCCAAGATGTTCAAATGTTCATAAATGACCAGCATGGTCAAATAATAATAATCACAGGCAGAACAGTTGAAACTGGAGCAGCAGCATGGCCAGGTGGACTGGGGACAGCAAGGAGTCATCATGTCAGGTAGTCCTGAGAAATGGTCCTAGGGCTCAGGTCCTCAGAGAGAGAGAAAGAAAGAGAGAAAGAGAGAATTAGAGAGAGCATACTTAAATTCACACAGGACACCGGATAGGACAGGAGAACTACTCCAGTTCTAACAAACTGACCCTAGCCCCCAACACATAAACTACTGCAGCATAAATACTGGAGGCTGAGACAGGAGGGGTCAGGAGACACTGTGGCCTCATCCGATGACACCCCCAGGCAGGGCCAAACAGGAAGGATATAACCCCACCCACTTTGCCAAAGCACAGCCCCCACACCACTAGAGTTATATCTTCAACCACCAACTTACCATCCTGAGACAAGGCCGAGTATAGCCCACAAAGATCTCCGCCACGGCACAACCCAAGGGGGGGCGCCAACCCAGACAGTAAGATCACATCTGTGACTCAACCCACTCAAGTGACGCACCCCTCCTAGGGACGGTATGAAAGAGCCCTAGTAAGCCAGTGACTCAGCCCCTGTAATAGGGTTAGAGGCAGAGAATCCCAGTGAAAAGAGGGGAACCGGCCAGGCAGAGACAGCAAGGGCAGTTCGTTGCTCCACAGCCTTTCCGTTCACCTTCACACTCCTGGGCCAGACTACACTCAATCATATGACCCACTGCAGAGATGAGTCTTCAGTAAAGACTTAAAGGTTGAGATTGAGTTTGCATCTCTCACATGGGTAGGCAGACCATAAAAATGCTCCATAAAAATGGAGCTCTATAGGAGAAAGCCCTGCCTCCAGCTGTTTGCTTAGAAATTCTAGGGACAATTAGGAGGCTTGCGTCTTGTGACCGTAGCGTACGTGTAGGTATGTATGGTAGGACCAAATCAGAGAGATAGGTAGGAGCAAGCCCATGTAATGCTTTGTAGGTTAGCAGTAAAACCTTGAAATCAGCCCTTGCCTTGATAGGAAGCCAGTGTAGGGAGGCTAGCACTGGAGTAATATGATCAAATTTTTTGGTTCTAGTCAGGATTCTAGCAGCCGTATTTAGCACTAACTGAAGTTTATTTAGTGCTTTATCCGGGTAGCCGGAAAGTAGAGCATTGCAGTAGTCTAACCTAGAAGTGACAAAAGCATGGATTAATTTTTCTGCATCATTTTTGGACAGAAAGTTTCAGATTTTTGCAATGTTACGTAGATGGAAAAAAGCTGTCCTTGAAACAGTCTTGATATGTTCTTCAAAAGAGAGATCAGGGTCCAGAGTAACGCCGAGGTCCTTCACAGTTTTATTTGAGATGACTGTACAACCATTAAGATTAATTGTCAGATTCAACAGAAGATCTCTTTGTTTCTTGGGACCTAGAAAAAGCATCTCTGTTTAGTCCGAGTTTAAAAGTAGAACGTTTGCAGCCATCCACTGCCTAATGTCTGAAACACATGCTTCTAGCGAGGGCCATTTTGGGGCTTCACCATGTTTCATTGAAATGTACAGCTGTGTGTCATCCGCATAGCAGTGAAAGTTAACATTACGTTTTTGAATGACATTGAATGACATCCCCAAGGCCCCCTTGAACTTTGCAACCTTTTGCCACATTTCAGGCTTCAAACATAAAGATATAAAACTGTATTTTTTTTTGAAGAATCAACAACAAGTGGGACACAATCATGAAGTGGAACAACATTTATTGGATATTTCAAACTTTTTAAACAAATAAAAAACTGAACAATTGGGCGTGCAAAATTATTCAGCCCCTTTACTTTCAGTGCAGCAAACTCTCTCCAGAAGTTCAGTGAGGATCTCTGAATGATCCAATGTTGACCTAAATGACTAATGATGATAAATACAATCCACCTGTGTGTAATCAAGTCTCCGTATAAATGCACCTGCACTGTGATAGTCTCAGAGGTCCGTTAAAAGCGCAGAGAGCGTCATGAAGAACAAGGAACACACCAGGCAGGTCCGAGATACTGTTGTGAAGAAGTTTAAAGCCGGATTTGGATACAAAAAGATTTCCCAAGCTTTAAACATCCCAAGGAGCACTGTGCAAGCGATAATATTGAAATGGAAGGAGTATCAGACCACTGCAAATCTACCAAGACCTGGCCGTCCCTCTAAACTTTCAGCTCATACAAGGAGAAGACTGATCAGAGATGCAGCCAAGAGGCCCATGATCACTCTGGATGAACTGCAGAGATCTACAGCTGAGGTGGGAGACTCTGTCCATAGGACAACAATCAGTCGTATATTGCACAAATCTGGCCTTTATGGAAGAGTGGCAAGAAGAAAGCCATTTCTTAAAGATATCCATAAAAAGTGTAGTTTAAAGTTTGCCACAAGCCACCTGGGAGACACACCAAACATGTGGAAGAAGGCGCTCTGGTCAGATGAAACCAAAATTGAACTTTTTGGCAACAATGCAAAACGTTATGTTTGGCGTAAAAGCAACACAGCTGAACACACCATCCCCACTGTCAAACATGGTGGTGGCAGCATCATGGTTTGGGCCTGCTTTTCTTCAGCCGGGACAGGGAAGATGGTTAAAATTGATGGGAAGATGGATGAAGCCAAATACAGGACCATTCTGGAAGAAAACCTGATGGAGTCTGCAAAAGACCTGAGACTGGGATGGAGATTTGTCTTCCAACAAGACAATGATCCAAAACATAAAGCAAAATCTACAATGGAATGGTTCAAAAATAAACATATCCAGGTGTTAGAATGGCCAAGTCAAAGTCCAGACCTGAATCCAATCGAGAATCTGTGGAAAGAACTGAAAACTGCTGTTCACAAATGCTCTCCATCCAACCTCACTGAGCTCGAGCTGTTTTGCAAGGAGGAATGGGAAAAAATTTCAGTCTCTCGATGTGCAAAACTGATAGAGACATACCCCAAGCGACTTACAGCTGTAATCGCAGCAAAAGGTGGCGCTACAAAGTATTAACTTAAGGGGGCTGAATAATTTTGCACGCCCAATTTTTCAGTTTTTGATTTGTTAAAAAAGTTTGAAATATCCAATAAATGTCGTTCCACTTCATGATTGTGTCCCACTTGTTGTTGATTCTTCAAAAAAAATACAGTTTTATGTCTTTATGTTTGAAGCCTGAAATGTGGCAAAAGGTCGCAAAGTTCAAGGGGGCCGAATACTTTCGCAAGGCACTGTATAGGGAAAACAATAGTGGTCCTAAAACGGAACCTTGAGGACAAACCATTCACAGAGACAAACTGATATCTTTCCGACACGAGGACAGATGCAGAGCCTCGTTCTGATGCCATTAAAAGGTAATTTACCACCTTCACAAGTGCAGTCTCAGTGCTATGATGGGGTCTAAAACCAGACTGAAGCATTTCGTATACATTGTTTGTCTACAGCCTTTTCTAAGATTTTTGAGAGGAATGGAAGATTGGATATAGGCCGATTATTTTTTTTAATTTTCAGGGTCAAGGTTTGGCTTTTTCAACAGTGGCTTTATTACTGCCACTTTTAGTGAGTTTGGTACACATCCCGTGGACTGAGAGTCGTTTATTATGTTCAACATAGGAGGGCCAAGCACAGGAAGCAGCTCCTTCAGTAGTTTAGTTGGAATAGGGTCCAGTATGCAGCTTGAAGGTTTAGAGGCCATGATTATTTTCATTATTGTGTCAAGAGATATAGTAATAAAACACTTGAGTGTCTCTCTTGACCCTAGGTCCTGGCAGAGTTGTGCAATTTGTCCATAATTTGCTTTCTAATAATCCTGATATTTTCCTCAAAGAAGTTCATGAATTTTTTACTGCTGAAGTGAAAGCTATCCTCTCTTGGGGAATGTTGCTTTTTAGTTAGCTTTGCGACAGTATCAAAAAGGAATTTCGGATTATTCTTATTTTCCTCAATTAAGTGGGAAAACTAGGATGATCGAGCAGCAGTAAGGGCTCTTCGATACTGCATGGTACTGTCTTTCCAAGCTAGTCGGAAGACTTCCAGTTTGGTGTGGCGCCATTTCCGTTCCAATTTTCTGGAAGCTTGCTTCAGAGCTCGAGTATTTTCTGTATACCAGGGAGCTAGATTCTTATGAGAAATGTTTTTAGGTTTTAGGGGTGCAACTGCATCTAGGGTATTGCGCAAGGTTAAATTGAGTTCCTCAGTTAGGTGGTTAACTGATTTTTGTCCTCTGGCGTCCTTGGGTAGACAGAGGGAGTCTGGAAGGACATCAAGGAATCCTTGTGTTGTCTGTGAATTTATAGCACGACTTTTGATATTCCTTGGTTGGGGTCTGAGCAGATTATTTGTTGCAATTGCAAACGTAATAAAATGGTGGTCCGATAGTCCAGGATTATGAGGAAAAACATTAAGATCCACAACATTTATTCCATGGGACAAAACTAGGTCCAGAGTATGACTGTGACAGTGAGTAGGTCCGGAGACATGTTGGACAAAACCCACTGAGTCGATGATGGCTTCGAAAGCCTTTTGGAGTGGGTCTGTGGACTTTTCCATGTGAATATTAAAGTCACCAAAGATTAGAATATTATCTGCTATGACTACAAGTTCCGATAGGAATTCAGGGAACTCAATGAGGAATGCTGTATATGGCCCAGGAGGCCTGTAAACAGTAGCTATAAAAAGTGATTGAGTAGGCTGCATAGACTTCATGACTAGAAGCTCAAAAGACGAAAACGTCGTTTTTTTTTTGTAAATTTAAATTTGCTATCGTAAATATTAGCAACACCTCCGTCTTTGCGGGATGCACGGGGGATATGGTCACTAGTGTAGCCAGGAGGTGAGGCCTCATTTAACACAGTAAATTCATCAGGCTTAAGCCATGTTTCAGTCCGGCCAATCACATCAAGATTATGATCAGTGATTATTTCATTGACTATAATTGCCTTTGAAGTAAGGGATCTAACATTAAGTAGCCCTATTTTGAGATGTGAGGTATCATGATCTCTTTCAATAATGACATGAATGGAGGAGGTCTTTATCCTAGTGAGAATGCTAAGGCAAACACCGCCATGTTTAGTTTTGCCCAACCTAGGTCAAGGCACAGACACGGTCTCAATGGGGATAGCTGAGCTGACTACACTGACTGTGCTAGTGGCAGACTCCACTATGCTGGCAGGCTGGCTAACAGCCTGTTGCCTGGCCTGCACCCTATTTCATTGTGGAGCTAGAGGAGTTAGAGCCCTGTCTATATTGGTAGATAAGATGAGAGCACCCCTCCAGCTAGGATGGAGTATGTCACTCCTCAGCAGGTCAGGCTTGGTCCTGTTTGTGGGTGAGTCCCAGAAAGAGGGCCAATTATCTACAAATTCTATATTTTTGGAGGGGCAGACAACAGTTTTCAACCAGCGATTGAGTTGTGAGACTTTGCTGTTGTGCTCATCACTCCCGCCAACTGAAGAGAGACAGAACACGACATCATCCACATAATCAGATTGGCAGTAGTCACCTGTACTCTAATTATATTTACGTTATCATGAAATGAATACCAAGTTGATATGCATGACTCTGTAAAGAAGTGTAGAATGTCACACAGGTCACGAGTTGTGTGGAGAATGGATTTGTGTGGAAAATGGAATTTGTCTCATGCATATGCCCCCTGCCCCAATATGGTCTCTCCAAAGTCCCTGAGTTACAACATCTTTACACAGACTGTAGCCCTCTCTGCCTTCTGTAATTGGTCATGAGGAGATGTAAACTCAGCAAAAAAAGAAAAGGCCCTTTTTCTGGACCCTGTCTTTCAAAGAGATTTTGTAAAAATCCAAATAGCTTCACAGATCTTAGTTGTAAAAGGTTTAAACACGGTTTCCCATGCCTGTTCAATGAACCATAAACAATTAATGAACATGCATCTGTGGAACGGTCGTTAAGACACAGTTATGAAAACTTAGGACACTAAAAGAGGCCTTTCTACTGACTCTGAAAAACACCAAAAGAAAGATGCCCAGGGTCCCTGCTCATCTCCGTGAATGAGCCGTAGGCATGCTGTAAGGATGCATGAGGACTGCAGATGTGGCCAGGGCAATAAATTACAATGACCGTAATGTGAGACCCCTAAGACAGCACTACAGGGAGACAAGACGGACAGCTGATCGGAGACCACTTTTAACAACACCTACACAGGATTGGTACATCCGAACATCACACCTGCGGGACAGGTACAGGATGGCAACAACAACTGCCCGAGTTACACCAGGAATGCACAATCCCTCCATCAGCGCTCAGACTGTCCGCAATAGGCTGAGAGAGGCGGGACTGAGGGCTTGTAGGCCTGTTGTAAGGCAGGTCCTCACTAGACATCACCGGCAACAACGTCGCCTATGGGCACAAACCCACCGACGCTGAACCAGACAGGACTGGCAAAAAGTGCTCTTCACTGACGAGTCACAGTTTTGTCTTACCAGGGGTGATGGTCGGATTCGTGTTTATCGTCGAAGGAATGAGCGTTACACAGGCCTGTACTCTGGAGCGGGATCAATTTGGAGGTGGAGGGTCCGTCATGGTCTAGGGCGGTGTGTCACAGGATCATCGGACTGAACTTTTTGTCATTGCAGGCAATCTCAACAACGCTGTGCGGTACAGGGTAGACATCCTCCTCCCTCATGTGGTACCCTTCCTGCAGGTTCATCCTGACATGACCCTCCAGCATGACAATGCCACCAGCCATACTGCTCGCTATGTGCGTGATTTCCTGAAAGACAGGAATGTCAGTGTCCTGCCATGGCCAGCGAAGAGCCCGGATCTCAATCCCATTGAGCAAGTCTGGGACCTGTTGGATTGGAGGGTGAGAGCTAGGGCCATTCCCTCCAGAAATGTCCGGGAACTTGCAGGTGCCTTGGTGGAAGAGTGGGGTAACATCTTATAGCAAGAACTGGCAAATCTGGTGCAGTCCATGAGGAGGAGATGCACTGCAGTACTTAATGCAGCTGGTGGCCACACCGGAAACTGACTGTTACTTTTGATTTTGATCCCCCCCCCCCCCCCCCCCCCCCTTTGTTCAGGGACACGTTATTCCATTTCACATGACTGTGGAACTTCTCCAATGTTGAATCTTGTTATGTTCAAACAAATAATTACACTTGTTAAGTTTGCTGAAAATTAACACAGTTGACAGTGAGAGGACGTTTCTTTTTTTTGCTGATGTATTCCCACTTTGTTCCTGGACTATTTCATTTCTTTATGGCCAGCTACACAGGGAGACCAACTGATGTATTCCCACTTTGTTCCTGGACTATTTCATTTCTTTATGGCCAGCTACACAGGGAGACCAACTGATGTATTCCCACTTTGTTCCTGGACTATTTCATTTAATTAATTAATTAATTGGAGGTGACTGCCCTTACATCTGCTGCCCCGGCAATTAATGGAATAGATTTCAAGAGCCACTGAGGCAGATCCCCTGATAGAGCCGTCCACTTTATCTTAGCCTACATGGAAACTTTGCAGCCCAGACAGTTATTTAGTGCCTGGGCTTTGTAGAAAGGTCACAGCTCTCTGTATCAGTCTGACTGTGCAGGAGGACTTGGTTCCATTCTAAACAAACATCCAACCCAAAATGCCTGGTTTATTATACTGTACATTTCTTTCTTATTTTGCCACATTACAAAATCCAGTTTCCTCACAGTATGCCTAGTTGTTCTACTACATCCAAGTACTAATGGACTAATGGTTTAAATTCAAAGAAACCCCCTAATCTTCTCCACATGTAGTTGCTAGTGAAAGTCTACACACCCCTTGCACAGTCTTCACATTTTGGTGATTTAAAATGAAATCTAAAAAGGGATTACATAACATTTCTTTCCTATCTATCTACACAACCTACTCGACATTTGATATAATGTGAGAAAAAAAATTAGGAGGTATTGATTGCATCTGCAAAACATAAAACTCTTATTGTGGTGGCAGCATCATGTTATGGGTATGCTTGTCATCAGCAGGGAGTGGGTAGTTTGTCAGGATCAAAATACATATTAAAGGAGCAAAGCCCAGGTAAAAGTTAAAGGAAAACCCTCCTCAGTCTTCTAAAAAACGTACCCTGGGATAGTCTTTTTTTTCAGCGTGGCAAAAAAACAAAAAAAGATGTCGAAGACACCAGAATGACTTTTATAGAGGTTCTGGGTGTTCCTTAATGGTCTAGTATCTGACTTAAATTTGTTTGAGGTTTGAATATTGCTCTCCATCAATGGTTCCCAACCAAATGTACTAATCTTGAGCAATTTTGTCAAAAACGATTGACATAAGTTACCCTAAGAGTTGTGCAAAGTTGGTAGAATATTATTCCAAGTGGTTCACAGATTTAATTGCTGCCAAAGGTTCTTCCACCAAATATTAACTCTGGGGTGTGAAGACAAATGCAATTAAGACATTTTTGTTTTCTTAGTATTTATTAATTTGGAACATTTTATCTAACTTTCTTTCTCTATGAAAATGTAGAGTAGGTTGTATAGATCTGTAGGCAAAACAATCTAATGTATTCCCTTTTTAAGGCAGCAAAATGTGAAGACTGTGCAAGAGGTATGTAGACTTTCACTAGGCCCTGTACATGAACATGACAACTGATGGAGTTGGTATAATAGAGGGATGACCATACCTCTGAATACTGAAGGTAATTACTGTATATTGCAGGTACGGAACCTTCTAGGTTCTACATTCGGCCCTGATTTAGTTGACTTTGACCTTTCTCTTTTACAGCATTTTTCTTTAATTTCCCTGTTTTTTCCCTTTTCTCATATAGGACCGATAACAGACAGGCCCTGACCCACACTGGGAACCCTCCTCACTAACGATCCCCCATTTCACAAGTGAACAAAAATATATCCAATTTCTGACTTGTAGTCGGATAACGAGGTCTCCACTCTCTATACAGCCTAGGTGGAAGAAACCCTTCTGAAGCTGAAATGGCCAGATCTCCCACTGTTTCCCCTGGCCAGGGGGCTGGCCTCTGCACTCTGTGACACCGCTGGATCAGTGGCCTAGCAACTGCAGCCAAGGTCTACCATCCAATATCAGTGTTTTGCAGAAATCATTTAAATTTAAAAATCTATTTTGCTGCTTCAAAGCACGGATACATACATATGTAGGATCTTAATTTGACCTATATTGTCACAGCAAATTAATCCAAACGAGTGATCAAATTATGATCCTACATGTGTAGGTTATTTTTCACTGTGTGCACTTTTACTAGACTAAAAAATAATGATATAAAAAGAGCATGAGTGAGAGAGAGAGAAATAGAGAATGTTCGGAGGGATGTTAGCGGGTCTTTGAAAACTTCTGCTGCTTTACTTTTCATCCATTGGATATCAATCGATTGGCAGGCGGTGATGAGAGTGAGTACAGTTGGGGTTCAGATAATGGTGGAATTGTGTGGCACTGAATCGCCGTTTAAAGCCTTTTTGCAATTCTGTCGCAAGCTCAAGCAGGGAGTGCTATCAGCTCAAAGCAGACACATTCACATATGGCTTCACACCCACACGTATGCACACACACACACACACACACACACACACACACACACAGTTCAATCTACACTGACAGAAATACTGTACATATTCACACACTCACACTGTGGTTAACACTGTAAAAGTGGATATTCCTTCAAATAATTTGAAGACTAAAATCAGGCAAATATTAGATCCAGTTAGATACTGTATATACTGTATTTATTCCCTCCCACATCCTGGTTGTTGTCCCTGGTGAAGTATAGAACTTGGTCATCCATGAGAAATGTGTCCTTCAAACAGAAAGGAAGTGAAACGATGTGAACAGCTTTATTTGCTCCCTTCCTGCTTCTCTTCAACCCAAATGGCACTTTTTCCCTACATAATGCACTACTTTTGACCAGAGCCATATGAGCCCTATAATCCCTATGAGCCCTATGAGTCATATGAGCCCTGTCCCTGTGAGTCCAATGAGCCCTGTGAGTCCTATGATCCCTATGAGCCCTATGAGCCCTATGAGCCCTATGATCCTATGAGCCCTGTCCCTGTGAGTCCAATGAGCCCTATGAGTCATATGAGCCCTGCCCCTATGAGCCCTGTGAGCCCTATGAGCCCTATGAGTCAACTCTCTAGAGACCGCAGGAGCGGTAGAGATACTCTTAATGATCGGCTATGAAAAGCCAACTGACATTTACTCCTGAGGTGCTGACTTGCTGCACCCTGGAAAACTACTGTGATTATTATTATTTGACCATGCTGGTCATTTATGAACATTTGAACATCTTGGCCATGTTCTGTTGTTATCTCCACCCGGCACAGCCAGAAGAGGACTGGCCACCCCTCATAGCCTGGTTCCTCTCTAGGTTTCTTCCTGGGTTTTGGCCTGTCTAGGGAGTTTTTCCTAGCCACCGTGCTTCTACACCTGCATTGCTTGCTGTTTGGAGTTTTAGGCTGGGTTTCTGTACAGCACTTTGAGATATCAGATGATGTACGAAGGGCTTTATAAATAAATTTGATTTGATTTGAGTCATATGAGCCCTGTCCATGTGAGTCCTATGAGCCCTGTGAGTCCTATGAGCCCTATGAGTCACATGAGCCCTGTCCCTGTGAGTCCTATGAGCCCTATGAGCCCTATAAGTCATATGAGTCATATGAGCCCTGTCCCTGTGAGCCCTATGAGCCCTGTGAGTCCTATGAGCCCTATGAGTCCTATGAGCCCTATGAGTCATATGAGCCCTGTCCCTGTGAGCCCTATGAGCCCTGTGAGTCCTATGAGCCCTATGAGCCCTGTGAGTCCTATGAGCCCTATGAGTCATATGAGCCCTGTCCCTGTGAGCCCTATGAGCCCTATGAGCCCTGTGAGTCCTATGAGCCCTGTGAGTCCTATAAGCCCTATGAGTCATATGAATCCTGTGAGTCATATGAGCCCTGTCCCTGTGAGTCCTATGAGCCCTGTGAATCCTATGAGCCCTATGGGCCCTGTGGGTCCTAGTCAATAAAAGTGCAGTACATAGTAAATAGGGTTCCATTTGGAACACTACCTCCATCTCTGTGGCCAGATCACCCCAGGTCGCAGTCTTGACTGATCCCATTGATCTTAAATCCCATGAAAGGCTCAGAATAAACGTCATCTCTCGCTCATTTAACAGGCGGTCAAATCGATAGAGGATGATCAGAGAGACAAATAAAAATAGAGTGGTCACTCAGAGGGCTGTGACTTTGATGACGACCTTCAAGGTCATCTCATTAAGTAGAGAAATGTCTGTTCGTTTCCAGACAGATCTCAACCTTTTCTCCTTCAGCTTCTAAAGTAATACCAAATATCTCCTGAACCTGTGTGACAGCTGCTATAGCTAGTTGTGTCTTTCATTACGCCAACATTATTAACAATGCTGTGTCGATTATTTGCCAGGGGTTTTTCCAAGTTATATACGACCAGGAAAAACTCATGGGATGAAGCGATACCAATATCTCATCACTGTGAATTACGGGGTAGCCAGCACCCCTGAATGAAACCTGAACTCCCCTAACCATTCTCCTTTTTGTTTAAAATGCAATTTTGTACTGCTGCAGGGGAATAAAATAAAAACTAATTCAAAATTAAACGAACACCCCCAGCTCTGTCATGGATTAAACCATTTATTGGCGGGTCCACAGTGCACTATTTGGATGCTGGAATTATTTAGGAATGGATGGATGTGTGCAGGTAGCCTACGTTTTGAAACAATTTGTTTGACAATCAGATGAAAACACCCCAGCTAGCTCATTTGGTTCATTTGAAAGTTGTTAGATCATATGTTGTTGGTTTCTCAGAAACCAGAGAGAGGGGTCCTCAGTTTGCAGATAGGCGTGAGTGGTGTGATGAGCGTGTGGGGAGCTCTATTTCCCATCTCATTGTCACCAACAAGGCCTCTTTACCTTGTAAGGTTTGAAAGGACGTAGACTGAAAGTCAATGACAATACTGAATTATCACTTAGAGGCTAATGTCTTAGTTTGTCAAAGAGTCATCCCCTGGTAGTATAACTACTGCATAGACTACATACTAAGAGCCTTATTAGGAAAATACTGTTGTATCAAAACAGTTATTTTTAACGGAGGTCTAAATCTTAGCTAATCAAATCATATTTGTCCCATGCGCCCGAAAACAACAGTTCTCAACGTCAACAGTGAAGAGGCGACTCCGGGATGCTGGTCTTCTAGGCAGAGTTGCAAAGAAAAAGTCATATCTCAGACTGGCCAATAAAAATAAAATATTAAGATGGGCAAAAGAACACAAGACACTGGACAGAGGAACTCTGCCTAAAAGGCCAGCATCCCTGAATCGCCTCTTCACTGTTGACGTTGAGACTGGTGTTTTGCAGGTACTATTTAATGAAGCTGTCAGTTGAGGACTTGTGAGGCGTCCCTTTCTCAAACTAGACACTCTAATGTACCTGTCCTATTGCTCAGTTGTGCACCAGGGCCTCCCACTCCTCTTTCTATTCTGGTTAGGGCCAGTTTGCTCTGTTCTGTGAAGGGAGTTGTAGACACCGTTGTACGAGATCTTCAGTTTCTTGGCAATTTCTCACATGGAATAGCTTTCATTTCTCAGAACAAGAATAGACTGACAAGTTTCAGAAGAAAGTACTCTGTTTCTGGACATTTTGAGCTTGTAATCGAACCCACAAATGCTGATGCTCCAGATACTCAACTAGTCTAAAGAAGGCCAGTTTTATTGCTTCTTTAATTAGAACAACAGTTTTCAGCTGTGCTAACATAATTGAAAAAGGGTTTTCTAATGATCATTTAGACTTTTAAAATGATAAACTTGGATTAGCTAACACAACGTGCCATTGGAACACAGGAGTGATGGTTGCTGAAAATTTGCCTATGTAGATATTCCATAAAAAATGTGCCATTTCCCGCTACAATAGTCATTTACAACATTAACAATGTCTACACTGTATTTCTGATCAATTTGATGTTATTTTAATGGACAAAAGATGAGCTTTTCTTTCAAAATCAAGGACATTTCTAAGTGACCCCAAACTTTGGAACGGTAGTGTAGGGGTAAAGTGACAATGCACAGATGGTAAACAGCGAGTAGCAGCAGCGTAAAAAAAAGTGTGTGTGTGTGGGGGGGGGTTAATGCAAATAGTCTGGTTAGCCATTTGATTAGCTGTTCAGCAGTCTTATGGCTTGGGGGTAGAAAGTGTTAAGAAACCTTTTGGACCTAGACTTGGAACTCCGGTGCTGCTTGGTATAGAAGCTTGGCCCCAGTGATGTACTGTGCTGTACGCACTACCCTTTGTAGCGTCTTGCAGTCGGAGGCCGAGCAGTTGCCATACCAGGCGGTGATGCAACCATGCTCTCAATGGTGCAGCTGTAGAACTTTTTGAGGAACTGAGGACCCATGCGAAATCTTTTCAGTCTCCTGAGGGGGAATAGGCATTGTCATGCCCTCTTCACGACTGTCTTGGTGTGTTTGGACCATGATAGTTTGTTAGTGATGTGGACACCAAGGAACTTGAGGCTCTCAACCTGCTCCACTAGAGTCCCGTCGCTGAGAATTGGGGCATGCTCGGGCCTCCTTTTCCTGTAGTCCACAATCATCTCCTTTGTCTTGATCACGTTGAGCGAGAGGTTGTTGTCCTGGCACCACACTGCCAGGTCTCTGACCTCCTCCCTATTGGCTGTCTCATAGTTGTTGGTGATCAGGCATACGACCGTTGTGTCATCGGCAAACTTAAAGATGGTGTTGGAGTCTTGCTTGGCCACGCAGTCATGGGTGAAACGGGGAACAGGGAGTCATGGGCCTGGTCCGGTATCTGCAGTAAATACTTTGCGTCCGACTCGTTAAAGAAAAAATCCTTGTCCAGTTCAAGGTGAGTAATCGCTGTTCTGACATCCAGAAGCTCTTTTTGGTCATCAGAGACGGTGACAGAAACATTGTGTACAAAATAAGTTACAAACAATGCATTAAAACACAAATAGCACAATTGGTTGGGAGCCAGTAAAACAGCGGCCGTCACCTCCGACACCATTACAGCAAACAGTAAATGTATGAGATGTTTATGTCGAAAGCAGGGTGAGTAAGGAACTTTGATTGCACTGCTTCTGGGTTTCTTTCTTGTAAATTTAGTTAAGAGCTGAAAAAGTTCAAAGGTTCCAGATTGTCAGACTGGCCAACCATGAGCCATGGTCATCTGAAATGATTTAACTAGGGCAGTAGGCCTATGAGTCTGGTAAAGTGTCCTAAACTACTACACATAGACCTTAGCTTCATCTAGCCTAGTAGAAGTAGTTGCTCCCCACCCATACATCCGCAATACAGAACCTCCTCTCTCATCCTGAGTAATTGTTAAAGTTGCATAGTGTTCTGTACTTAACAAGTTGCTCCTTGGTTCAGAGCTGTAGGAGGAGCAAGATTTTGGTAACTTACATAATGCAGAGTTGAGTCACACCTCTCACGCTCTCTCTCACGCTCTCTTTCTCAGCTCTCTCTCTCTCGCTCTCTCTCTCTCTCTCTCTCTCTCTCACTCTCTCTCTCTCTCTCTCATGCTCTATCTCTTTCTCTGGGTCAGAACACATCTGTCACACAATGTACAGTGAGTCAATCAACAAATGTGTTCCTAGGGTGGCTCACTGATAGACAAACAAGCATGTCAAAATTACCTAAATGTATTTCATGTGGCTTCATTAGGAATATGGATCCTATTCTATCTCAACAGGCCTATAGAAAGTGTTCCATTTTGTATTACAAATGGTAGCATGTGAACATTAATTTAAATCGTAGCCCTATATAAAGATTGTATACCTGCACTCCCATTAGTCTGTAGTAGAACCAGGGTGGCAGTTGTAGGGGAGGTCCTGCAGAGTTGGACTGATACAGAGAGCTGTGACCTTTCTATAAAGCCCAGGCACTAAATCACTGTCTGGGCTGCAAAGTTTCCATGTAGGCTAAGATAAAGTGGATGGCTCTATCAGGGGATCTGCCTCAGTGGCTCTTGAAATCTATTCCATTAATTGCTGGGGCAGCAGATGTAAGGGCCTCAGTGATGTAATCACCTCAGGTTAGAATAATCCTGGATTCTAATGAAAATTGCCTGACAACAGATTCAGCCGCAAGGGGGTTACATCACTTTGTCCTCAAGCCTTAGAATTGGGACCTATATTTCAGGTGAAGTGAACAAGCTCCTTTCTCTTGTTTGGCAAATTATTGATCGCCAATACCCTGTTAACCAATAATTAGCATTTAGCCTATAGAACCAGGGCTGTGATGAGAATAACACAAACTGCAGCGAGTTTATGAATTTATCCTCTTTATATCAAAAGTGGTGCCATCTGTATGAAATGTAAATCCTCAAAAAACATGTACAAGGCTGAATCAGAACTCATACATTGAGTTGGAAAAGAAATACAGCTAATTCCCACAGGACTCATTTACACACTTTGTATGTGGATTTCTGTAAATTAAGCCTGGACCAGCATATATATATGGTACATGTATCTCTTAAGACCACAGTCAGTATACATCTTACAAGGCTTGTTTAATATGAAATGTAGAACAACATGCAGTAGAAATGAATGGCATAAGCGTACAGTCTATTATAGGTCTACTTTGAAGTCGCTTGAGGAAAAGCTGTAAAGAAACGTACCTCTGAAATATTGTCTGCTGACTGCTGCTCTTTCAATTTTAGCAGCGTTCACACGGTACGTCAACTCAACATACACTCCTTCCTTTAGTTGTGTCTTGAGGAGTGTGTTCTTAACCCTTCACACGTGTGGGAATTGGCCTAAACGGATAGGGCTAAATTAAAATGTTTCTTAAAGATGAAATATGAAAAGCATATGCATATCCATGGTAGCAATTGAAAGAGAGTTTGTAGACTATGGGACACATCTTAAACCAAAGTTAAGGACACAACAGTTCACCTGACACAAGACTGAATCCAGGACTGAATCCTGTTGATCACACACTTTTTGCCACATTTGTTGATAACGAAATCTGAAAATACTCTGGATACATTCAGTAACATGATAATAATATTAATGGAAAATGTGGGGTAGGTGTAACATAAGTTTAAAAAAATGACAAGGGATTGAGTGAGAGGATTAACTGTTGTCTCCAAGTGGCCACACAACGTTTTTGCAAAGAAAATGAATTTACTGAGATATAATGTAAACACCCATTCATCCAAACAAGCTATTGTCCAATTGTGTGATGATCATATTATGAGCAAAAAAAACCTGCTCTTTTAGTCTACCACTGGTGTCAGTAGAGGTGTTAAACCTGATCAGTGTCAAAGCGCTATGGATAATGGCACGTTTGTGGGTGTACTATTTCTAGATTTTAGTGCAGCATTTGATTTAGTGGATCATGAAATACTTTTAACAAAATTACTGCATTATGTGTTTAAGGAGGCAACATTGAATTAGGTACAGTCATATCTAACTGACAGGAAACAGTCCACCTATATCGATGGTGTAAGGTCCTGGGTGTCGTGAGGGTGAAATCAGACGCAGGAAAGCAGAGTTCAATAAAGTGCTTTTTCTTTAATGCACACACGATGAACTACGGTCACCCCACTTACGGGTGCTCAAACCAAATGCCCCAGACACAGGGAAACGAAAACAGTCCAGCACTAAATACACGAACATGTACAGCTAATGAAAACACCAGGGTTACAATAATCAATCTCGCACAAAGAACCAGGCGGGCCGGCTGACTAATAATGCCTCACTAATTATAACCAACTCAAAACAGGTGTACTCAATAAACACATAAGGAGGGGGAGAAAATAATCAGTGGCAGCTAGTAGGCCGGCGACGACGACCGCCGACCGCCACCCGAACGGGAAGGGGAGCCACCTTCGGTCGGAGTCGTGACAGATGGATCGTTTTCTTACCCTCATGCCCTAGACTGTGGAATTGTTATGAGAAATTTTGTTCTCAATGTACATAAACTGAACTCTTAAATTACTCTGTCTATTACTAAGAATTTGTAAGGTTCTTATTGAAATGAAATATACAGAGGCCAGTTTACAGTAAGGTTTATTTACGATAGCGCTGCTGTACAAAGACATTCCTTTTATACCTTTCTCTTACCCTACACACATACATACACACCAATTTAGGGATTTTCTCACGAGTCTCACCACAGTTTATTACCACTCAGCTGACAGTTCAAGTCTCCCCCAGATACGAGAGCTCTGGAGGGGCTCTCCCTGTCCTACCTTATCTCCCCAGAGTTACAGCCGGGTCGGTTCAAACATAGGTTAATGCGCCTCTTCGTTCTCTTTCGACACACACATACATTCCTTTCTTATGTTAAACGTATACATCATTTAGTCATTATTCATAAAAATCATTACAGGAATACTGCAGGGCAGCTGCCTTGGGCCACTTCTTTACTTAATATATCAACGACCTTCCTTATCTGAAACTCAAGCTACTATGTTTGAAAGATGATACCACAATTTATACATCAAGACAATCTGTTCAGCAGGTACAGGAAGACAATCTGTTCAACAGGTCCAGGAAGCTAGTAGTAGATCTGGGAAATACCAGGGAGTGGGTTTGTCGGAGAAAACTGATTAGATCTGTTCCACCAGGAAAAGGTCAAAGGGGGAGTACAAATTGAGGAAGTGGCAGAAATCAAACTACCAAGGGTGCAGCTAGACAACTGCTTATCATGGTCGTCTCAAATAACTCATCTATGTAAGAAAATAATTTACGAACTGCATGCATGTTTAGAAGGAGACTCTTAAGCAAACAACCCAAGCATTAATTGGGAGTCAGGTGAACTACTGTTCTGTGGTCTGGGAAAATGCATCAGCATGTGAGATTAGGGGACTGCAGATTACACAGAACATGCTTATTTTATTTCACATTGTACACCAATGTGAAACGACCAAACTCCATTCACAACAGGATTCAGTTGGTAAGAGACAGACATTCAGTCAATACGAGGAATAGATTGTCCACCATGTCTTATCCCAGCAGACAAGAGAAATAGGCAAAATAACATTTATATTCAGTGCAATAAAGAAATGTACTTATTTATCTGAGCAAACCAGAAACCTTTCAATATATAAATTCAAACAATACATTAGAACCACTTTCAAACATGCTAAATTGGAAGGTTGTGCAGGACTATGGTAGACGAAGGAACCAATCTATCTTTTCAGACTGTCAGAGTATTTATCTGGTCAATATGGCAGTGTATTATGTCTGTTGTTTGTAACTGTGTTATATGTGAAAATGTGATTGTATTACAAATTGTATTTTAACTCTTGGAAAATTTGTCCGAGACTTAAACCTCTCCAAAGTGTGCATAGTTCCTAAGTAATTTTAAGGCACTTTTATGACTCAAAGAATAATTTTCAATTACAACGCGCTTTTGAGCTCTCCTAGCTATACCATTGAGGAACACAGGTTTTGTTTGGAACACAACCCTGCACCCCCCCCCCCGCATTCACACAAATACTGTTGTTGTTTACGCATTCCAAAACCTGTCTTTTTAAATTGCAATCTGAGTCAGGTAGTCTTCATTTGAAAACTTGTTCCATTGCCAACAGGCTTTCACACGGAAATTCTGAGAAACAGATCGTAATTTTGGTGCGCTTAGAAAGGACTTATGAGTGCATTCAGGTGTGTGTTTTGCAGCAAATTATCTTCACAATAGACACGCATAGACTCATTCTGTTCAGATAAACCTAGGTCATCTTGTAGCTGTACATCAAACATAGTGAACATAAACGTTGACACTGAATATGACATGAGTTTTATGACATGGAAATGTGAATTGCAAGTTTTTGGTTTGCTTGTATGACATCAAAACAATATTTATTATAATCCTCAACATCTCATCTTTCAAAATACACTGAGTCCTCTTAGTTTTCAGCATTTGCCTCACTCAGACAACAAAAAAATGTGCGGGAGGGATGGGGCAAACCTGTCCCGTGCGGTGCTCAAGTTCAGAAAGACTGTCAGTCACAACCCATAAAGCGCTGTGAAGCACAGAGACTGAGTTCTGATGTCATGTATTGCATGTTACTGTACAGCCACTGACGTTCCAATTTAGTCGCTTATCAGTGTCTAAATCTGCCGTTTTCAACCCGTATACATACGGGTATGAGCATAAAGGGCTACCAAATTGTTATAGCATCACGTAATGACATCTCAAAGCTTCTGTTTCCTGGGAAAAGTTGGTTTGTCAGCAACAAATTATACAGCAACAAACTGACCTAAACAACAGTTTAGGTCAGTGAAATAACAGATACAATTGTATTTGGAGTTAACCATCCCTCTCTAAGGCACCGATAAAGTAAATAACGGCTTCAAGATTACTATGGTAACACAGGCAGCCCATGGAGCACCCAGAGGTTACCCAGGATGCAGTGTGCCATCAATACTTTAGCAGGATGTTCCATGGTGAGATCCAGCTGGCAGACCTGTGGTGAGATAGATGTCAGATGAAATACTGTATCTGCTATGGTTCTGTGTTTTGCCCAATCATGTGATGTGCCTGGATATGTTTTTATTTAAAGCTTTTTCATCAAACTTTCCCCTTTTCTTTTTAAGTTAGCACCATCAGACAATTGCTTTCATTTTTGCTGTAATTCTGATTACTGGATAATGCTTAAAATACATTATAAAATCTTACTATGACACATGACTGCGCAAACATAAGGCCCTACAGTACCATTGACTTCAAGCTGATAACAGCACTCCTCCCCAGCATTGGCCCCAGGCTTTTCAAAGTATGTATCTTCAATGATCCTTGTGTTTGTGGGTTTTCCCTACAGTCCGTGTGTAGTTGCCTGCTGTTAAACTTCAAGTGGTGTACTGTTCGCATTGAAAATGTATAATGGTAGATTGCTTTTGAAGAGGTAGCAAGGTCCCTTTCCTCTTGCGATGCTGCTGTGAGTAGCAGGTGGAATGGTGCTATAGTCCATGCTGCAGTGAGAGAAACACTGTGGCATTAAAACCACCTGCTGAGTGGGAAAGTGAAGCCATTTCTTGAAACAGACCTATGGTTTTTCAACTTAATTTGATTCTTGTGCATTTTTTGTATAGCATAAAATGGCGACAGTGTGAATGCACCCCCTTCTTGTCCTGATTGAGGATTCTGCTCCTCACGTGACCAGCCCTCAGCAGGGTCCTCCTGCCATCTGGCCTCATCTGCATATAGAATCCCTGGCAGCCAATGAGACGCTCCGGAGGAGCTCTCATTTAATGTTTCCGTCTCCAGCGGCCCAGCTCCATAATTTCTCAGGCAAGGTGGCTAGGGGAACGAAAGCGCTTAATTGCTGTCTTGAGATGCTTGGCAGTTCTTAAAAAGCGAACGCTAAAATGTTTTCGGAGATCCACGGCCCAGTGAATATTAATTCCTGTCTAATCAACAGGAGAGATAGTGCATATAAGCAGCTTAGTCCGGCCCTATTCATTTTAGGACTTCATAATGGAGCAGATCAATGTTCTCCATTTTGGCTGAGGAGACCACTCGCATGTGACCACTCTTTTCGTAACTCAGAAGACTCTTCAATACCAGCTGTGCTCAAATTCAATGTCTAAGAATATACAGGCCTTGTAGCTTTCAAATAGTTAGTATGCTGATCTTCAATCTCTTAAGTCCTCAAAAGGTTAATTTATTATACACTTATAGAGGCTCAAACAGTCTGAACATAGTCTGGTGAACCGAGAAACTTATCAAATACCACTTTTTAGCCGACAACAGTTCCAACGTTTTCATGTCAGTTATCAGGCCCAGTACTATAAATAGGAGAGCAGTGCTGTCTTCGCTTCCTCTGACAACATTCCCAGGGTTTTGGAAATTAAAATGCAACTTAAGCATTATTATGGGGTATCCCTCAGAGGAAAAACGTAGGCAGATGAGGTACGGTTTGCAAGAATATGATTAAAATTAAGGCAAGAAGCTAGGGTCACAGAAGTCTTTGTCTGGTAACTGAATATTCATAGTTTTCACCCTTTAACCGCACAATGATTAATTGAACCTCCAGTGTGATTAAAATGTGAATGAATTTCTCTCAAAGCCCCTCCGCTCTCTGGGACGACACCTCCAAATTGAGCAGCTCATGTTTAATGCATGAAGCACTTATTGGTTTATCTAGGTGAGAGTGTTTCTTTCCGCCAGGTATTCTTTCTTTTTTTACTTCAGTCTGCTAGCTTAAATGTTCTAACGGGATCACATGAAGTTTGGGTCCTCAAACACTCATCTGTTTCCAAAAATAAAAGCAAAACGTCCCTTTTCCAATTTGATTTTTCATTATTATGTTTGGTACAGACCAACTGTGTATTTATCTTTACATTTTGAGGAGAAGTTTTTTAAATGTGGAATTTCAATCCTATTTATTTTCCCTTCATATTAGTTCACGTGAGTCACTATCGTTGACAGAGCTGTTGGCCTGGTCTGAACAATGCTAATGAATCAACCTCAGAGCAAAAACCCAGAAGAATCCAATAATACTGTATCTCAGCCCAGTTGAGCAGCCAACCTGTGGTTCTGACCTACTTTCTGCCCTGATCAACAGTCATGTGGAGAACTGGTGCAGCTCAGATTCATTCCCCATGGATCACATTTCTTTCTTTCAGAGGTTTATGTCATCGTTACTGAATTACCTGTTCCATTCTTGTGCGCGGCCTGGCACATTTTAATATTTCATTATCAGTATGATAATACCTTAAATATGCCATAGGAGATGATTTATGCAGGTCACAGAAGGAGTTCATAAATTTTTCTACCTGAGTTCTATCGCCTCAGGCTGTGATTGGTGACCTGACACAACCATGTGATTCAAGTAATGAATTAAACATCCAGTTAGCGTATGTATCATCTAGACATGGCTGAACAACAGTGTATATCTGCAGTATATACTGTAACAGTGATATACCTTTTCATACCTGTAGGCATTTCCTTTTTTATTGACAAGAATCCGCCAGGAGCTAAAGTGATATATTTTCCTCACGGCTGTGAAAACCACTGTTCATTTCTTCTCCCTCTCCAAATTGATTGGTGGATCAAAAGGCTAATTCAATCCTTGAGGAGCTGTGCTTAGATAGAGATTCCCCCAAGAGCCTCTGGAGAACTCATCCATAAAACACACGTGTCACTCCTGTCATAAGCTCACTCCCCAGAAGCACCCACTGGCTAGCCTGGATGCCCCACAATTCCACACACGTCTCCCCTAGCCGGCTGAATTAACACATGCTCTTGGAAATAATTAGATACAATTTGATGGGTAAGAGAGACGAGAAGGAGAAGAGGAGGGAAAACAAGGTAATGATTCAAAAGCCAATCAGATGTTTTTCTAGGTACTTGTGTTACGAAACCAATAACTAGCCTACGGATTTTGCTGCAGTCGTTGTGTCAGAGTTCTTAGGCCTAGCCACATGGTCTGTAACCTGATTTGATGTGTGCATAAATGTGAGAAGAAAGCGCATGCAACCGGGTGTTGAATACACATGTGCCCAGGGAGACAGCAACATTACCTTAGGCCCAGGGCCAGCTCTGGCTTGACCTCTTGTTCAGCCAGTCCAAGCGGATTATTACTTGTTCATATGGCATAAAAAAAAGGAATAATACAAAAAGGCATGACCAAAGACTCAAAAACAAACAAAAGGCCTCATAGCCACCAAACAGCTTTTCCAGCTGGGACACTAACTGACGATCACCTTAACTGGTAACACCTGCCCTTATTAAGGCTTGGCAGCACCTGCCCTTATTAAGGCTCGGCAGAAACTGCCCTTTTCAAGGTTTGGTAGCACCTGCCCTTATCAAGGCCTGGCAGCACCTGCCCTTATCAAAGCCTGGCAGCACCTGCCCTTATTAAGGCCTGGCAGCACCTGCCCTTATTAAGCCCTGGCATCACCTGCCCTTATCAAAGCCTGGCAGCACCTGCCCTTATCAAAGCCTGGCAGCACCTGCCCTTATCAAGGCCTGGCAGCACCTGCCCTTATTAAGGCTTGGTAGAAACTGCCCTTTTCAAGGTTTGGTAGCACCTGTCCTTATCAAGGCCTGGCAGCACCTGCCCTTATCAAAGCCCTGGCAGCACCTGCCCTTATTAAGGCCTGGCAGCACCTGCCCTTATCAAGGCCTGGCAGCACCTGCCCTTATCAAAGCCTGGCAGCACCTGCCCTTATTAAGGCCTGGCAGCACCTGCCCTTATTAAGGCCTGGCAGCACCTGCCCTTTTCAAGGCTTGGCAGCACCTGCTATTATCAAGGCCTGACAGCACAACACTTGAACCTGGTTGCTGGCTGCTGCCCCCTGGGGGATGGAGTGTGGAAGTGTATCCTGGTAGAGTGTGTTGCCTAACTGTGCGCTAAGACTAAACTACCTCCCCTCCCCCATATCATAACACTTGGAAGAAGGATAGATGTCTCTCTGTAGGTTTAAACGTTTCTTAGTGCTACTTTTGAGCAGATTCCCAATCTTTCATCTGCTTCTAAAAAGACAGAGAAATCGATACAGAGTTAAACGAGGGGAGGAGGTCTTGAATAATGGAATATTGGAAGCTTTGAGAGCTTATGGGAGCATGTCCATCTCCATCTCTCTCATAATTCATATTTTCACATTAGGTTTGAAACTCTAAAACATTGTGCTGCGACATCGCTGCTAAATCTCCCGGCCTAAACACAGAGTAGATTATGATTGGTGATGAAGACCATGTCAGACTAGAAAGCCCAAGGGACCAAATGACTGTGGAGTTCAATGACATATTCCAAGCGCGCGATTGAATCAGAAGTTAAAATGGTTTCTCACTAAACAACATTATCCAGAGTAAATTGATCACAAACACGGAAGCCTTATCAGTGAAAATGAGAGTTCTTGATCCCTATCAAAATAACAGGTGCCAGAGATGATTAAAAAGAGTAGTAACATCCTATTGCAGCCACTCAGGGACATATTTTGTTTATAACCGTTTTCCAAAGCAGTGGAGTGGCTACAGCAGCCAATGAGATGGGAAAGCAATTATAAATGCAAATTCCCAATAAGTGCCTGGAAGGTATGTTGAAAGGTCCTCCGTAGGAGATAATTACAGCCTGGCTTGATTACATTTAAAAGGAGGCTGAAATATCAAATCCATAAATTATTCAAGCAAACAACAACACCCGGGAAGCAGAGACCTATACGTGTCTGTGAGGAATAATGCGGTACCAGCCCGAGGTGATTCTGTCTCTGACTTCAGCCAAGAGATTGAAAACATAACACAGGACTGGATGTACAACTGTCTTTTGAGTTTGTTCGTGTTGGATTCCCTATGGCTTTATAGCTAATTCCCTTGAAAAAAACAAGTTATTTTCCACAAACTCAAAGTTTACGAGAGGGAAAGTGATCATTACTGTGAGGCATGGCATCCACAGTATTCATAGGGTGTGAAAGCAATTATATGCCTCTATGTCATTGCCCTGTATTTTTTCCAGTTTAATTTGCTGGTAACATATTTATATGGTGTCCAAACACTTTTGTACCATGTCTGTACATTGTATACCTGAATACCTTTGACCAAAGTGGCCAAAATGCTTTCAGCAAAGTGACTTGTGAAAAAAGATTTGGTTACCTCAGGGTTCTCAAAAAGTTCTGTGAAACAAGGGTAAGCTAGCCTTGGGTTATTTCTAAATCAAGGTCAAAAGATAGCCCGGGGCTAAGAACAACCAGTTTGAAAAGCCCTCGTGTCTAGGGTTCTGATACCAGTCTGTCTGTTTCTCAGAAAAGCCACACCCTGGTCCTCCACATAAGGTTTCCTTTCTCCATAGGTTTGTCCCATTTATACCAACAAAGAGTTTGATAATTACCCTCTTTGAGTACCAGGATAGCTACTGTATATTACACTGGCCGATCTCTATGACCCTTCTCGTCTTGACACTATTATTGCTGTTGACAAAGGAATTAAAGCCCTGATGTGAATAAATCTGACAATGTATATAGCTTACTTACTTTTCGTGTTCATCTTTTTATTGAATTTTTTCTACTACATTGATATTGATTAATGCACTGTTGGGTTTAGGGTATTCTATAAAGACATTCCACTTTAGGCCTACTTGTGCACATAAAACTTGAAACATGAATAATGTTCGACCACCCCTGAGAAATTCAATTACATGGAAAAAATTTAACATCTTCAAGTAATATTTGAGAGAGAGAGATAGTGGCCTTTAATTCTCGCACTTCACTTGTGCCCAACAAAGGAAACCTCAGTCATTGAGAACGAAGTGGAAAGATTAATCTCTCTGACTTAGTGACCCGCTGGAGTAGCATGTATGACTGTAGAAATTTGTGTGACCTTTAGCGTAACCGTGGGAATAAAGATAATGATTCTCGGCAGGGAGCCTGGAGTGTCTCTCACTTTGTTATGGAAGAGAATCAGCCTTCTGCCACAGGATGGAAATCAGCTGGAATAATGCAGCCAACTGTGAAGGACTGAGGGAAGTGACAGGTGCTCTCTCATACAGATAAACTGCAATAGGACACACACACACACACACACCGACACACACACACACACACACACACACACACACACACACACACACACACACACACTACAACCACAACAATAACAGCCCTCAGTTCCACGAATACAAAATCGTAACTAACCTGCACCACATTTTGTTTTCTTAAATCAAATATAGATTTTCCACCTTTCTGTGCAGGTTGACGTTTATTGTTATGAGTCTTGTCCTGGAGGCAGAACTGAGAGATTTCCCCTTAGATAGGCCAGCTGCAAAGTCGAAATTGGCTATATTGTAAAAATTCTTAAAATGAGTTTTTCTGTCTAAATTTAAGGATAGGGTTAGGTATTATGGCCAACAGTGTGGTTGCGGTTTGGATTAAGATCAGATTTTATGACGTTGTGGCTATGCCAATGTAACATTATAGCTTCAGTCCTCGCCCCTACCCGGGCTCGAACCAGGGACCCTATGCACACAGACAACAGTCACCCACGAAACAGCTTTACCCGTCGCTCCACAAAAGCCAAGGCCCTTGCAGAGCAACTTCAAGTTCTCAGAGCGAGTGACGTCACCGATCGAAACGCTATTGGCGCGCACCACCGCTAACTAGCTAGCAATTTCACATCCGTTACACTCACCCCCCTTTTGACCTCCTCCTTTTCCCGCAGCAACCAGTGATCCAGGTCAACAGCATCAATCTAACAGTATAACTTTAGTCTGTTCCCTCGCCCCTACCCGGGCTCAAACCACAGACAACAGTCACCCACGAAGCATCGTTACCCATCGCTCCACTTGATCTCTTGCAGATCAAGGGGAACCACTACTTCAAGGTCTCAGAGCGAGTGACGTCACCGATCGAAACGCTATTAACGCGCACCACCGCTAACTAGCTAGCCGTTTCACATTGGTCACACCAACTAGTGACCACTCTGCAGAGCTGCCTCCAGAACAAGATTCATGCCGACAAACGCTATCTTGCCCCTTCTGTAAGGCCTACCTGGTCAGTCTATCAGGATGTTGGGGCGGCAGGTAGCCTAGTGGTTAGAGTGTTGGACTAGTAACTGAAAGTTTGCAAGATCGAATCCCTGAGCTGACAAGGTACTAATCTGTTGTTCTGCCCCTGAACAAGGCAGTTAACCTGCTGTTCCTAGGCTGTCATTGAAAATAATAATTTGTTCTTAACTGACTTGCCTAGTTAAATAAAGATTTTAAAAATGTGAATGTGTTTCCATTGTGCAGTGCAGCATTCTCACATACAGTAGGTGTTCCTTTATTCCAGGTGTTAAAACCTGTTAAGGATATGGCAGACATACGCCCCCTTTGGAGAGATTGGGTACCCCTAGTAAACTGGAAAAAAAATCTGTCAAAAATTGCTAATATATGCAAATAAATTATTATTGGATAGAAAACACTCTAAAGATTCTAAAACCGTTGGAATTATGTCTGTAAGTATAGCAGAACTCACAGGGCAGGCATTCTTCCAAACTAGTTTTTGTGGCCATGAAAGTTGGAGCAACTTTGACGTCATGGCCCCCACCCTTCCCAACCAGTTATGATTCTGGGGACACTTTCTATCTCTTCCGCTAGATGTCCTCTTTCATTAGAGCTTTGAATCGTTCAAATCCCGCGAGAATTGACCCTATGGGAGTGAAATTAGTGCGTGCCACGAGAGAATAGGCTGTGCGTATGGGCGCGAATTGGTCCCAGCCATTCCTTTGTTCCAGCACTCAAGAGAAGAGCAGACGATGGCCGATTGAATTGAAGTTTGTTTTGCGTGTCTAAAACATCATAAAGCTTGCTTCTGCACTTAGTTTGACCTGTTTAGTCGACATATAATATGTAATTTTGAAGTTTTGATGCGCAACTTTTCCGGACCAGAGGACGTTTTGGGTGCATTTCAGCTGATGTTATTAGCAGTAGCTAATACAAAGACGCAAGACTTGAAACCAAACGATGTATTGGGTAAGTATGAAGCCTTCCAGAACATTCTGAACGAAGACCATCGAAGGTAAGGGAATATTTATGCTTAAATCTGTGTTTCTGTTGACTCCAACATTACGTGGAAATGTAGCTTGGAACTGAGCGCTGTCTCAGCATATGGAATAGTGTGCGATTTCTGTAAAGTTAAAAATAAATCTAACACAGCGGTTCCATAAAGAAGCAGTGTATCTTTCTAACTATATGTAGAACATGTATATTTAGTCAAAGTTTATGATGTCTATTTACGTTATCTTGCCGCGCTACATAGATTTCCTGCGGGCATTTTTGAGTAATTTCTGAAGGTGAACTCACTGTAAATGGACATTTATGGATATAAATGGCATATTATTGAAAAAAAAAATATGTACTGTGTAATATGTCATATTACTGTCATCTGATGAAGATTTTCAAAAGGTTAGTGAGCGATTTATTTTTTAATCCTGCGTTTGTTGATTGCATGTTTTGGCTATTGAAATGAGCTGTGTCTGGTGGTGGTTTTACATATATATGTGCTATGTTTTCGCCGTAAAACATTTTAGAAATCTGACTTGCTGGCTAGATGAACAAGGTGTTTATCTTTCATTTGAGCTATTGGACTTGTTAATGTGTGGAGGTTAAATATTTTTAAGAATATTTTTTACGTTCCATGCGCCACCGTTTCAGCTGAACGTGGGAGGGTTGATCCCCAATTGGGAACCAGTATCGTAGACAGGTTAAAGGGCAGTGTGGAGTGCGATTGAGATTGCGTCATCTGTGCATGTGTTGGGGCGGTATGCGAATTATAGTGAGTCTAGAGAATCCGGGATAATGCTGTTGATGTGAGCCATGACCAGCCTTTCAAAGCACTTCATGGCTACCGACAAGAGTGCTATGGGGCAGTAATCATTTAGGCAGGTTACCTTTGCTTCCTTGGGCACAGGGACTATAGTGGTCTGCTTGAAACATGTAGGTATTACAGACTCGGTCAGGGAGTGGTTGAAAATGTCAGTGAAGACACTTGTCAGTTGGTCCACGCATGCTTTGAGTACACATCCTGGTAATCTGTCTGGCCCCGCGGCTTTGTGAATGTTGACCTGTTTAAAGGTCTTGTTCACATCGGCTACCAAGAGCAATTATCACACAGTCATCCAGAATTGTGTAGTGAATGTGTTGTATATGCACTACTCGAGATACCCAAGTGGAGTTTTGTAGTGTTCAGTAGGAAAACTGTAGTGTTTCCAGTAGTAATCAGTTAGAGATTTGTTATATTTAATGTTGGTAGTAAATAAGTAGTCAAAACACTACAGCTTTACTACACAGGCTTTTCAATAGTAACTAGTTAGAGTTTTTACTACTTGATTTTGATAGTAAATAAGTAGTCACAACACTAGAGCCAGACGACACTGGCTTTTTGTGACTATAGAAGAAGACCAAACAGGAAGTTGTTGGTTGTTGTTAGCTAGCTACTGTTTTTGACAATCCCGAATGTAATCATGTTCCATCCTTTGTCATCCTGCCTTTAATTGCCCTTATGCTAGCACCATCTGTACGTTTATTTATGTTTTATGAATACTTTCGTTGTTTAGCTATTTATACACCTTTCTATCACATCAAAAAGATTGCTTGCCAAAACAGTCTTGTGTTTAGCCTAGCTGTTTGCTAACCCCATTAAAATGTAGCTATGTAGCCTCTGTTTTCGTCATGCTAGCTAATAAGTATGTGTGTTTGTTTGCAAATGTACAGTATGTTCATATTGGTATACTTACCCATTCTACTTACCTCTTTTGACCTGTTGCCAAGGAGGCCCTCGACATAAGGAGACAAAAGGCCATTTTTTGGTAAGATTAACATTCTTTATCAACTGTTTTTATGTGTTGTCTTATGTGAGCTCTGTTAGCAGATGATTGATAATGACTCATAATTGGTTGTCTCTTGTGCTTCTCTTTTATTTTCTAAAAAGAAATGCGGCTGCAATAAAAAAAAGAGGATCTGAAGATAGTTAAGTCAAAAAATTACTTTTGTATAACCTTATTATTTCTTGTTTGATGATATAACTACAGTTGGAAACTTGAGAAAATAACATGTGATTTTGACTAGGCAAACAGTAGGAAATGTGACAGTTTTCAATGGTAATTCAAAAGGGTGTATGTAGGAAATCAAAAAGGATCAGGAACAATTCAGTAGTGATCAGTTGTGACACAACACTACACACACAAATGGCAGTAGTAATTCACTAGGGATTGAGTAAGCATACAGCAGTAATGTGTAGGAATAACATAGTCATTCAATAGTGAACATGTAGGAATTGTAGGTATGTGTAGGTTTTCAATAGTAGATACCCAAAAGCTCAGTAGTTACACGGTAGCCATTTTAAGGGAGAATTCTGTAGTGATTTGAATAGGAAATATGTAATGTTCACCAGTAGTGAAACGTCGCAATTTATCACTCATAACTATTTTGTTTTATTTAACCTTAATTCAACTAGGCAAGTCAGTTAAGAACTAATTCTAATTTACAATGACGGCCTACCCCGGCCAAACCCTAACCCGGACCACTCTGGGTCAATTATGCGCCGCCCTATAGGACTCCCAATCACGTCCGGTTGTGATACAGCCTGGAATCAAACCAGGGTCTGTAGTGACGCGTCTAGCACTGAGATGCAGTGTCTTAGACCGCTGCACCACTTGGGAGCCCCTATTTAAATGACTACGTAAATCACTACTGGTTTACTCCATATCACAATAGTAACCAAGTAGTAAAACAAGTAGGTTTTATGTAGGTCTTGTGTAGAAGGGATGAGTGGTTAAATCAGTAGTCGTTTTTCATGAGGGACCCCACCTGGATCCACTAGACCAGTCTCACACCATCACTAAGTGCTTCTTGGCTGCTCCCTATCCAGAGCTGTTATTTTCCTTATCCAGCCCACTGGTAACTGAGGCTGAAACAATCCCAGCTCCAGGCACGCTGTCCATCTGCGCCCCCTTCACAGCCAGTTCACAGAAGGGCCTCTGTGTGTATACTGTAATGCTATAACTACAGCCATTGTCAGGGCAGACAGCTATGGAGCTATGGAGCCCAGGCAAAGCACTGCAAACCCCCTGCCCATCCCCACTCTGTAATTGTGGATGGCGTAGTAATCCATTGAAAGTAATGCGTGGTACTCCATTCAGACTAATTGTTGAGCAGATTGAATGCACACATAAATTGACAAACAGTGGAAGTGACCAGTCTAACAACTACACAACATTTCATTTGAATTATGGCTTTTGTGCAACTTTTAATGAGTTGACCTTGAGACAGGAGGAAGAAAGGGAAGAACTCTGATGACTGTGGAAATCTCCTACACTACAATTTCGCTGTTTTCTCTATTATTTAGCTCTTCTTTAGTTGAGCCTTCCTGACCAGATATCAAATCAGCGAATGGGCTGGATTTGGGGGTTTGATGTGTAACATCCCTTACACTCCGTTCCTCTCATATCGCTCAGAACCATGTACAGTATAACACCTAAGGCCCTGTCATCTGTTGTACAGCAGCGTAGATTCTGCTTTAAAACCAAAGATGATAGCAGTGTGTGTGTGTGTGTGTGTGAGTGTGTGTGCGTGTTGGGGTCAGTACGTCTGTGACGTAATTTGCCTTGACAGCTTTGGAGCTGTGCCCGGCAAAGAGGCGTGCTAACTGATGTGTCAGGTGTTTGCATTCTATCCACCAGCTCGTGTTGGTTCCGGCCCACGGCCCCTGAGCGATGCTAGTCAGTAGAGACAGCCCCCCACCCTGCTGCTTTTAGCACATTAGCCGCTGCACCGGCCCTCTGTCAGACCACTGCTTGTCTCCCACCGCCGGCTTCTGTGATGCCAGAAGACAGGGACTTGACAGAATAAACATGAAGAGATTTGTTTGAGGACTGGAGCCTTTTGATTTGAAGTGTGTGTGTCCTAAGTAATTGTTAAAGTTGCATAGTGTGAGGTACTAAACAAGTTGCTCCTTGGTTACAGCGTTGATTAATGAGCAAAGTTTTTGTAACTCCCACTGGGCAAAAACTGGTTGAATCGACAATGTTTCCACGTCATTTCAACCCAAAAAATGTATGTCATGACGTTGAATTAATGTGGAAAACTCATTGAATTTGCAAAAAGTCATCCACCTAACTGCATTTCCTGTTTTTGTCACCGAACTTTTAACCTTTTTCCAATGACATGGTGAAATGTTTTGCTGATTTCAAGTTGGATTCACAATAGTAGACAACTCAACCAAATGTAAATAAAAACTAGATGTTGAACTGACGCC